>NC_060280.1:30568932-30701433 GCF_021613505.1 Equus quagga
ACACCTTATGGACTCCTTCTCTAGTTCTCTCAGTCAAACAATTGTGGAAATGCCGCCTCCTGCAGGAAGTCTTCTTTGACTGCTCTAGCCCAGAGTCCCCTCAGTCTCCTCCCTCCTTCGTATTTCTCTCCATCACGTGCACTTGTTCCTTGGCAACTCTAGACAGGGAGCCCCTTGAGGGCAGAGAATGTGGCCACTTCCTCCCTGGGTCCTTTACACCAGGCTAGGTGCTTAGGGAAAGTTTGCTGATTGACTGGCAGTCACTGAGCGAGAGAATGGGAACTGGGAAAGACTTTAGAATAAGGAGGGAGTCACACCTGGGTTCACATACAGCCTGCGTGACTGTGTGTCTTTGGGCTAGTCACCGCCTCTCTCTGAACCTCAGTTCCCTCTTTGTGAAAAGGAGCTCATAATCCTTGCCCCTCTCACAGCCCTCCAAGGAGGACAGATGTGAAAGCTACATCTTTTACAGAGCTGTCCACTGTGTGTCCTCAAATTTGCTGTGTGTCCTTGGGCAAGGCACAGCCCTCTCGGGGACCTTTTCCCCTCTAATGACTCAGATGACCGCTAAGATTCCTCCTGGCTCGCCTGACTCCAGCACATGGAAGCTTGGTGTTGCGGGCCTCGATCCTCCCAGTGTCTCACCTGAGAGAGGCCCTGGCAGGTCCAGGCCTCTCCAGCTGGCCAGCCCAGGCCAGCAACCTTCCTGGGAGTCTGCAGGGCTCCAGACTTCCTGCAACCAGGAAGGGAGAGGCTGGGGATGGGTCAGGCCTGGAGCCCCACAGGGGCTGCTGCTGTCCTACCAACCCGCATAGGCCGGGGGAGGTCACGAGGGCATCCTGGGAAGTAGGGCAAAGCCAGGCAGGAGGTCTCACACACAGACCCCAGCTGAGGGACTGAGAAGTGGTGGCTGTTGGCAGAGGTGGAGCTGCGGGCCGGGATGGGGGGTGGGGGGAGCGCTGTGTGAGCCGACTCTCCTGCCAGATTGGGATGGCAGTGGTTCTGGCGGAGTCCTGTAAAGCTCACTGAGGCTGAGCGGCCAGAGGAGCAGGTGCAGTGGGGGGACCCAAAGGAGGGGAGGGGAGAGAGGAGAGAAGAAAAGAGGCTTGTTCAAGGCCACTGGGTCGTCATCCCTCAGGGCCCTCTGCCTGCAGCACCCCTGCCGAGAGCCAGGTGAGGTCCCTGGTCTCTTAGATGCTGCTCTTAGATGCCCTGAGACGCTGAGGGGCCTGCCCAGGACTCCCTGAGTCCTCCTAAGATCTCTACAATTCTAAGCGCCGAGTTCGAGGTGTCAGTGGATTGTGTGACAGAGTGAGAGCTTTTGGAAAGCCAAGCCTTTTCGAAAGCTACCTTCAGGGAAGGATATAAAGAGCTATAAAGGGGTAGACTCCTTTGTCCCACAATATCTCTGTGTCCTCACCCTCTCACAACGCCTAAATTACCTCCATTAAATCACTTCTTGGGCTGAAGACACTGAAAGCCTCTGTTTAAAATGAAAATCTGCTATTTTCTCGACTTCTCATGAAACATCAGCGGAGCTGTGTCTTCCTCTGTTAAGAGTTAGGATGGACAAAGCTAGTTTTAAACTATTTTTAGCTGTGGACTCTTTTTATCAAACAACTTATTGAATGGAACTGCTCTGGTCCAGAAGGGAGACAGGCATTTCCTCAAGTCTCCCGCATAGGTGGTGGGCTCAGGGGGCTCCAAGGAGGGGTGGCACCTGAGCAGTCTTAATGAGGGGCTGGGATTTTGCCAGGGGGAGATGTGGAAAGGGTAGGCCAGGTGGAGGGGCACACTCGACCAAAAGCATGGGCGGGGGGGGGGGGGGGTAGGTGGGCTAATGGGAAAGGCAGGTCTGTGGAGGAGGGGACCTAGAGTGCCTGTAGGCTGGGGAGGGGGCTGGGGTGGAGCCAGCTTTAGTGGGTCCAACTCCTTTACAGGCTGGAGAGGGTAGGGGTGGGGCAAGTCCTGGAGACACAGGGGTCTCCACCATCAAAGTACGTCCAGTCTAGTGGGGGGCTAGACTGCGTCCACACAGGGTGCCCAGCACTCTGAGGGGGCACTGGGGGAGGCAGAGGGGCTGGAGGGTACTGAGTCTAGGTGGGGGGGGCCCCAACTAGCTGGGGCCAGGGGTGGGGTCAGAGGAGGCTTCCTGGAGGAGTTATGTGATGCCTGCGCTGCATCTTGAAGTCGGTGTCTGCGCCTTGAGGAGTGCACTCAGCCATGGGGGCCGGCATGGGCAGGGGCTGCGTGCCCTCCTCCAAGGGATGTTCGAAGCAGAGGAATATGGCGGCCTGCCCAGCCCTGTCCTGTCCCACCTGGGCTCCCCTCCTCCACCACCTCCCACCCCTTCCAGTACCTCCTCAACCCCTCCAGGCCCCGCCTCCTGAAACCCAGTGGAACCCACCGCTCTCCATGGCAGCCCCTCGCTCTCGCCCTCGGGGAAAGTGCAGGCTTCCTGTGGGTGGGTGAACGGATCAAGGCCCGTGTGACCCCAGCCCTGCCAAGCTCTCCAGCCTCCAAGAGGCAAAGAAAGGTGAGGCCGGGGGCATGGGGGCCCAGCTGCCTGCTCCAGATGGGGCAGCGGAACTGCCCGAGATAAGGGTCCCAACAATGGGGGGCTGTGTGGAGGCGCCCGTCTCCCGGCCAGAGGAAATGAGTGGCCTCCGCACCATTAATCCGCTGCGGCCCGCGGCACCCATTCGGAGGGGGACCGGGTCGGGGGGATGTTCCCAGCCCCCACTCTCTGTCCCAGCTAAGGGGCTGTCCCTGCTACTCCAAACTGGCTCCTTGTGGGACCATACGTGTGAGTAGGGGGCTGGAGGCAGGGGCACAAGGGGGCCGCTGGGCTGGGAAGAGGGGCTGCGCTGGCTGCCTGACCGAGCCCAACCTCGTGTGGCCCCGGGCAGGTGCCTCACCCCTTCTGGACTCCCTGCCCCTCGCTGAGCCCTGGGCTCCTTCCTTCTCTGCTGTTCTGGGAGCCTGAGGACACCGCATGCCTGTAATTCTTGTCTTTCTGCCCCTCTTAGCACAAGCGCCTCAGGACACATGTTTTACCCAAATATGGGGGCTCTGATGGGGGATTTGAGGCTGCAAGGAAGGCTGCCTCCTAGGATGTTCAGGCTTTGTGGGCTGCCAAGGCCGCTGCAACAAGGGTCAGCACGCAGCACTCGAGGACCACCCTGTGGAGGATGGGCACTGTGGTCAGTGAAAGGGATGTGAAGCCATGGAATTCCATAGGTCCCCCGAGTTCCGCCTCAGCCACCGACCAGCGCTGTGAACCTGGCAGATGCCTCCCTGCCTTGGGGCCTTGGTCTTCCTGGGTGAAATGGGGCCCTGGCCAGCCGGCTCACAGGAATTCTGTGATGAGGCAAGCAGACGGGTACCTGTATGCTACACAGGGAGGAAGAAGCAGGCTTTGTCCCAGGAGCGGTTTTCTTCAGTCCTGGGGTCCCTGAAACACATCACTGCCCTCCCCAGCCCCCTGCTTAGGCTACCATCACTCTCCAGGGCACCATGTCCTGGATGTGGCCCAGCTCTCTGAGAGCAAAGGAAGAAAAATGATGTTTGCTGAATCCACTCTCTGTGCATAGCCCTGTGCCAGAGCGTCTCTACGCTCAGTCTCTGTTGATCCCCAGCACAGCCCTGGAGGTGGAAATTCATACTCCCATTTTACAGATGAAAAAGGTATGGTCCAGAGAGGGAGAGTGACTTACCCAGGGTCACACAGATAGTTCACGGCAGAGTCAGGGCTCTCCTGGCCTGAGCTCACTGCACGGCACCCCGAACGAAGCCCACTCCCCACCCTGCTTTGTGAAGATCAACCTTACGTACGTGAAAGTGTTGACCTGTGTCTGATCCAGCTCTGAGACCCTCTCTGGTCTGGTAAGGGATTCACTGACGAGATGCAGGGCCTGCCCACGACAACAACCTTGCCCTCGTTCTCTGTCAAACCCACGCTCCTTCCCCTGCTGACCGGGAGGAGGGAGAAGCTGTGACTCCCCCAGGACAGATGGATTTCATGGCGTCACCCACACTTCCCTCTCGCTGCGCCCAGCTGGTCCCTTCAGTGGGAGCACATCCCATCGCCACCTCCTGGTGCTCAGAAAGCCTCGGATATTTTGGATCTGGGTTCTGCAGTTCCCTACATCTTGGGATTTGTGAGTCTGTGCCGGCTTCTCTGGAATCTCCGAGCCTGGGCCCCCAGGCTTCCTGCTGGTCCCAGCTGTGACCACCCGCAGGGCCATTCTTCTGTCTACATGTGCTTCTCCACACCTCGCCAGCAGCTTCCCTCGGGAGGGTGGGTCTGCTGGATCTCTGTGTCAGCCCCCAGCACAGCGCAAGCGAGCAGCACACGACAGGGAAAATTTGTTGAATGAAGGGATAGGGTTCCTTCATTTTATCTGGTACCTTCTCTTCACCCTTGGCATGAAAAGGACTTTCAAGGTGGGAACAGAAGACTCAAGATTGTACAGAGAGGTGGCCTTTGAACTTCCTAAACCAGGATCAGATCCTGGATGTCGGCACAGCAGCCCTGGGATGCACATGGCAGGAAGCAGCTCATGGCCCCGGCCCAGGCCACAGCTGCCCTCTGGCCAGCTGTTTTGGAGTCCCGCCATCTGCCCGGTCATTGAGTGCTCACTCTGTTCCAGGCCCCAGGCCAAACGTTGTCCCTACAGTGAGGTCGGTGGTGTGTCCCTGTCAACAGGTAAGGAAACTGAGGTCAGAGAGTAGAAGGGATTTGCCCAAGGCCACCCAGCTTGGACGAGGTGTAACAGCCTTTCCAGCCCACCCCATCCCCGGTGGCTCTGCCACCCGGTCTCTGCTGGGCAAGGGGCGGCTCCGGAGGAGGACTTTCTTCCAGACAGAGACGAGGATTCTCTTGGCATGAGGGACTGAGCCCCCCTCCTGGGAGGGACGTAAGATGGGCGAGATGGACACCTGCTGAAGATGCAGCAGAGACGCGGCACATACCACGAAGGCCTGCGGAGACTTGGGTGTGAACCAATGTGTCCCAGGCTCCAGCCCTGTCCGCCCCGGAGCAGCTGTGCCCGGGGCTGCCAGATGCAGGTGAGTGGAGCCCAGGAGAGCGGGCCTGGCTGCGGACAGTGATGTGGGGCGTTGGCCCCTGGCAGCTGGACCATGAGGGAGAAGAGGCTGGAGCCGGAAGGGTGAGAGCAGCGACTGGTGGAGCATGGAGGGGGGATACTGACAATTCTGGGCACAAGTGGTGGCTCCTGGCACGCCATCCCCCTGAAAACAGGAACAAGACAAGGATGCCCTCTATCACCACTCTTATTTAACATAGTACTGGAGGTCCTGGCCAGAGCAATCAAGCAAGAAAAAGGAATAAAAGGAATCCAAATAGGGAGGGAAGAAGTGAAACTCTCGGTGTTTGCAGACGACATGATCTTATATATAGAAAACCCCAAAGAATCCATTGGAAAACTCTTAGAAGTAATCAACAACTACAGCAAAGTTGCAGGGTACAAAATCAATTTGCATAAATCAGTAGCATTTCTATACTCCAATAACGAACTAACAGAAAAAGAACTGAAGAATACAATACCATTCACAATTGCAACAAAAAGAATAAAATACCTTGGGGTAAATTTAACTAAGGAAGTGAAGGACCTATATAATGAAAGTTACAAGGCCTTTCTGAGAGAATTGGATGACGACATAAGGAGATGGAAAGACGTTCCATGTACATGGATTGGAAGAATAAACATAGTTAAAATGTCCGTTCTACCTAAAGCAATCTACAGATTCAATGCCATCCCAATCAGAATCCCAATGACATTCTTTACAGAAATAGAACAAAGAATCCTAAAATTCATATGGGGCAACAAAAGACCCCGAATTGCTAAAGCAATCCTGAGAAAAAAGAACAAAACGGGAGGCATCACAATCCCTGACTTCAAAACATACTACAAAGCTACAGTAATCAAAACAGCATGGTACTGGTACAAAAACAGGTGCACAGATCAATGGAACAGAATTGAAAGCCCAGAAATAAAACCACACATCTATGGACAGCTTATCTTTGACAAAGGAGCTGAGGGCATACAATGGAGAAAAGAAAGTCTTTTCAACAAATGGTGCTGGGGAAAACTGGAAAGCCACCTGTAAAAGAATGAAAATTGACCATTCTTTTTCACCATTCACCAAAATAAACTCAAAATGGATCAAAGACCTAAAGGTGAGACCTGAAACCATAAGGCTTCTGGAAGAAAATGTAGGCGGTACACTCTTTGACATCAGTATTAAAGGGATCTTTTCGGACACCATGCCTTCTCAGAGAAGGGAAACAATAGAAAGAATAAACAAATGGGACTTCATCAGACTAAAGAGCTTCTTCAAGGCAAATGAAAACAGGATTGAAACAAAAAAACAACCCACTAAGTGGGAAAAAATATTTGCAAGTCATATATCTGACAAAGGCTTAATATCCATAATATATAAAGAACTCTCACAACTCAACAACAAAAAAGCAAACAACCCAATCAAAAAATGGGCTGGAGACATGAACAGACATTTCTCCAAAGAAGATATACGGATGGCCAATAGGCACACGAAAAGATGCTCATCATCACTAATCATCAGGGAAATGCAAATCAAAACTACACTAAGATATCACCTTACACCCATTAGAATGACAAAAATATCTAAAACTAATAGTAACAAATGTTGGAAAGGTTGTGGAGAAAAAGGAACCCTCATACACTGCTGGTGGGAATGCAAACTGGTGCGGCCACTATGGAAAACAGTATGGAGATTCCTCAAAAAATTAAAAATAGAACTACCATACGATCCAGCCATCCCACTACTGGGTATCTATCCAAAGAGCTTGAAGTCAGCAATCCCAAAAGCCCTATGCACCCCAGTGTTCATTGCAGTATTATTTACAATAGCCAAGACATGGAAGCAACCTAAGTGCCCAGCAACAGACGAATGGATAAAGAAGATGTGGTACATATATACAATGGAATACTACTCAGCTGCAAAACAGAACAAAATCATTCCATTTGCAATAACATGGATGGACCTTGAGGGAATTATGTTAAGTGAAATAAGCCAGCAAAAGAAAGATAATCTGTGTATGACTCCACTCATATGAGGAATTTAAAACTATGGACCAAAAACAGTTTAGTGGATACCAGGGGAAAGGTGGGGTGGGGGGTGGGCACAAAGGGTGAAGTGGTGCACCTACAACACGAATGACAAACATTAATGTACAACTGAAATCTCACAAGATTGTAACCTATCATTAACTCAATAAAAAAAAAAACATAAAAAAAAAAAAAAAAAGAAGAAGTGGTGGCTCCTGGGGCCCAAGAGATGGGAGGGAGCCAGGGGAACCGGTGTCTGGGGAGGAGCAACCAGTGGTCGTCAGGGGCGGTGAGGGTTGGTGAGCTAGGCCTGAGGCTCCGGGTGGAGGTGAAGGGGCTGGAGCAGGTGGAAGAGGGGGAGCAACTTGAATGAGTTCCCATGAGGATGGAAGGGGGTGAGGTGCTGGGTGGAGACGGGCCGGCCGGAGGGTAGAGGGGGACAGGGAGCCCAGGGATGGGACACAGGAGGAGGACAGGAGTGAGAATGGGAACAAATTTAGGTGAGTCTGGGCAACAGGAATTCAGGGCATGCTCCCTGTGAGGCAAAGAGGCTCCTGTCTGTTGAGAGTGGAGGGTCTTGAGGGCAAAGGTTTGCTGCAACGGGAGACCGGGAGAGGTGAGCACAGTATGCAGGATATAGACGTGTTACCTCTGAGGACCAAACTGGCGGACGCGGACCCACAGCAACCCACAGCGCTGACCACAGCTGGCGCTTAGGTGGTGATCATAGGAGCCGGGCCATGACCAAGCAGCCTGATTCCAAGCGAGCTCTTAACCCTGCACTCCCCCCTTCACAGTAGCCATGAATATTTGTGGAGAAGTCGGGAAGTGCCGGCACTGCGCCGCACCTTGTATGAGTGTTAACTTGTTTAAGCCTCACAACAACCCTATGAGGCAGGCTCGATTGATGCGGACACCCAGACACCCGTGGACACACACGGACACCTACGGACACACACAGACACATACAAACACCCAGGCACGCATGGACACACACGGACATATGCAGGCACACATGGACACACAGATGCGCTGGTTCCCATCCAACCTGGGGAAGGAACGTGGCGGGGGGGGGGGGGGGTGGTGGTGAATGAGAGCCCCCCTGCCCTCTGGCTCTCCATCCTTCTTCACCTCCACACCCTTATCCTCCAGCAGGTGCCGCACCCCTCTGGGCTGTGTCTCCCTTGGACTTGCTTGCATTCTTTGTTAATGGTTTTCACACTGTCCCCCCTTGCCCCCCTAAGCCCTGGTTCATGCCCCCTGTGGGAGTTGCGAGGACTGAGAAATCTAAGTCGCAGGTGCACATGATGGAAGATTCCAGGCCTTCGCCCCCAGGGTAGGCTGCCTGGTGTTGGGGGCTCCACCTGGTCCCCGTATACCTCACCTACAGCCCAAGCACTCCTGGGAAAGGCCCCCAGAGCTGGGTGTGAGCAGCTGGGGCAGAGCAAGGCCCTTCAGCATTTGACTGGGGTGGCTTGGGGGGGTTGCCAGGTTCACCGACCCTGGGGGGTGCCTGACTAGCCAGAAGGAGAAAGGGGGTCTCTGCAGCAGCCGCCTGCCTCCCGTCATGCCATGCTCCCTCACGGAGGCCCTTCCTCCCCTTCTAGGTCCCCAGAGATCCCTGGCTGCCTCCCTACTCACCCCCGGGCCACCCAACTGCACAGACTAGAGCTCCCTTCAGGGGGCACCCCCGCTGGGCTGCACAGTTTCTATCACATTGCAGATTTTTCCTGCTCTGTGTTCAGATCTAGTCCCTGCTGACCCGTCAGGCCACCCATCCATTCCCGCGTCCACCCTTGCATCCGTCCTTCCTTCATCCAGCGTCTGTCAGAGAGCACGTTACAGGATGCCAAGGACCTAACGCCCTGCCCTACCTGTCGCAGGGCGATCCTGACAGTCACACGAGCCGATGGTTGTGAACATGCCATGTGAACTGCTGGGGGCTGTGCCCTGTGACAGGCTTCTGCTCGTTTCTAGGGCAGGGGAGCACTGCGGGGCAAGCACCCTCAGAGCTTGAAGGCACCTGGTGCCTTCCGGGAACTGAAGGATTCCGTCTGTCTGGAGCCCAGAGGGAAGTAGGGGACTGCCTCGGGCTGGGCCTGGAGGGGAAGACAGGGTTGGGCCAGGAGGGTCTCGGGGGCTGTGTAAGGAGCTCTGACTTTGTTCTGTGGGTGATGGGGAGCAGAGAAAGGATTCCCAGTGGGGAGTTACAGGACCAGATCTGTATGGCAGCTGGTGTGGCCAGCCTGTGCTGTGTCCATCAGGAATATAGAGGCCTTCAAAGAAGAGACCACTGGTGGTAAGGGCTGCTGAGCCCCATCATGGGAAGAGAGGGCGCTCTGGTGCTCCTTCAGGGTCAGAGTCTGAAGCCGTAGCCAGGAGTTAAGCTGGAGAATTCCAGAAGATCCATAAACTTGGGCATGATCCTTCCCCTTGCCCGGGTCCCATGGGGCATCCTGACACAAGAGGGACCTCTGGGCTGGTCCTGGGGAGGAAGAAAAGGAGACTGAGAGGGTGCGCTTGCCAGCTATTCTGGGGGAGCCCCAAGGATAGAGTGAGGCCCACGTGGGAAAGGAGAGCAGAGGAGGCTGGGCAGGGCCCAGTTGTGCTTGGTGTTCACTGCACAAGGGCACCGTCTGGGGGGCTGAGTAGGTGGTGAAATCTTGGCATGGGGCTGCATCTGCCCTAACAGGGCACCTTTCTCTGACATTCACAAAGGCACCACAGAGGCTTGCAGGCTCCCTGGGGCCATGGGAGACAGAAGGGAGCCCTGGAACCAGTTCAGAAGCTGAGACGGCAGAAGCATTGTGGGCCCATCACTGTCTCTCCTTCGCTCTCAGAAACACAACCTGACCTTCCTCTGGGCAAGGAGGGAGATGGGCCCTCACAGAGCTCGCTGGGACCCAGCCTGAGGAAATGGGGCCGTGACGGAGTCCCTGCTAATTCTGGAGTTCCCAGCTGATTCAGGCACTGGTGGCCCCGTGGCAGAGCTGTGTGGCTTGGCTGGGAGAGGGGAGGCCTGGCAGGGTGACCCCAAGTACTACTGCTGCTCTGCTGGGCACTGTCAGCTAGTCCGCAGATGACCCCTCTGAAAGGTGAGGCGTCATGTGAGATGGCGCCACGCTTGCGCTCATCTCCAGGAGGCAGCGGCGGGTGGGGTGGGCTGTAGGGCTGAGCCCAGCGTCCAACCCGGGCCTTGTTCCACTCATTTTGTGGCGGTGGCACATCACTGTCCCTTTCTGAAGCCCAGTGTCCTCCTCTACGCAGCGATGGTGTCTGAGACCTGCCCACCCAGCTCTTTAATCTCACACTTGACCCCTTACCTGTACATGCCTTTCGTCTGAAAACCTCATCCGATTTCATTCCCATCTCAATTAAGCAGGTGCATTAGCCTTGTTTGACAGCGGGAGAAACTGAGGCTCCAAAACTGAGGCCCAAGACCACACAGAGGGCAGGTGATGGAGCTGGCATCTGCTCCTGGAGCCGGGGGCTGTCTCCCTGCCCCTAGGCGCCTGGCGGCTGCTGGGAACAGTCCAAACACGCTCCCGCCCCCACAGGAAGGGGGTGTGGGAGGGAAGCTGAGGAGCTGGAACAGAAGGGGGATCAGGAGGTGCGAGACCCCTCACCCAAATGGGGGCACATTCTCCCATGACTTCCTGGGCCCCCCTTCCTCTCCCACACATCTCTCCAGCCCCCCTCGCTTCCAGCCGCCCACGTCCACACCCCCGATTCCAGAGGCCCCGTCTGGGTGCCGATTTGAGAGCACAGACCCAGCCTGGCCCACTGCTGAGTGGCATACACACATCATCCCATGGGAGTGTCAATGGCTCCATGAGGTTAGGAGTTTTATTCCCGGTTTACAGATGTGGAAAGGGAGACCCAAAGAGGTTAAGTCGCTGGCTCAGGTCACAGTTAGCAAATGCTGGCGCTGAGTTCCTTTCTAACCACTCGATCATCCTGCATTCTGCCAACATAGCCTCCTGGGCAGGCTGGGCCTCCAGCCCTCAGAACGGACGGGCCCGCCCAGCACAGAGCCAGCCCAGTGCCGTCTCTGGGAGCCACACAGGCTCTTGGCCCTCAGGCTGGCAACACATGAGGCCTGCCCAGCCGGCTGGGAGAATGGGGTGTTTTCTGCAGCTCTGAAGATGGAAGGGGAGGCCTCTGCTGGCCCTGGAGGGGCTGCAGTCCCCTGGCTGCCCCAGGAGACCCTGGGGTTTCCGGCCCCCTGCCCTGTCCTGGGGCACCCCATCTGCACACCTGGAACGCATCCCTCTGGTTCCCGGAGATCAGCTCTGTTTGCACAGACAGGAACAGCTCCAGCAGGGGAGAGTTTCTCATTAGCACCCCCCCAGGGCTCCCAGCTTCAGCCCTGATCTCCCACCCCACGTCAGGGCACCCCCGAGGGCAGCCCCACCGCCAGAGGGAAACTGAAGCTCTGCATGGGGTCCAGGCTGGCCCAACACCACACGGCCTGGGGACCCTGATCTGTTCCCTCTCCCCTCTGCCAAGCCCCGCTGCCTAAGCTTAGCTCTCTGGGGCTCCGCGGTGGGGCCCAGCCTGGTTTCAGCGCTCTGAGAACAATGGGCTCCCACCTCTGGGGGATAAAGTCCTAGCTCCTTTACTGGTGCGTCAGGACCTGGCCCTGCCACCTGTTTCAACTGGGTGTCCCCTGACTGCCACCCCGCCAAGCCAGGCTTGAACCCCGTATCTATCTTGCACATCTCACCTCCCAGCTCCAGCACCAGCGACCACAACAGTAGCATGCCAGGGGCCCAGGGCCAAATTCCCTTGATCACATGTCCTCCCAGGTCCCATCACCTATGGCCACATCGCATGGTCCATCACGGTTGCCAAGGCCACTGGGATGTGGGGCGATGTTCTCAGAGGAGGGGGCGTGAGCCCTGGGGCTTCCATCACGGTGAAGGCAGGACTTCTGATGGGGCAGACTAGTGAGGGCTGAGTGTCAGAGCTCCCAGGCCCTCAGGCTCATGCAATCCAAACTCTGCCTTGTTAAAGCGGAGACTGAGGCCAGAGAGGGCCAGGGACTTGCCTGTGGACACACAGCACAGGGGTGATGACACCACATAGCAGGGGCATACACACAGCCTGCCAGGAGTTTTACCCTCATTGCCTCATTTAATCCTCACAATGACTACGCGAAGTGGCCCCTAGAGTCCCCAATTTCTAGATGGGTGAGTAGGGCCTCAGAGAGGAGGCCACACGGCTATGGCGTGGGAGAGCCAGGAGAGAACCCGGGTCTCTCTGAAGTCCAAGTCTTGGCCTCTTACAGTTGCACAACATGGTGAATGTCCTTAACGTCACTGAACTGTACGCTCAAAATGGTTAAAGTGGCAAATCTTGTGTTACATATTTTTTTACCGCAATTTGAAAAATCGATAATGAAATATACAAAAAAAAATCTTTGAGTTGTACACTTTGGGTGAATTGTGTGGTATGTGAATTACATCTCAATAAAGCTGTTTGAAAAAAAAACGTCTTGGGCTCTTCACCAGGACACCCTGCAGACTCTCATCTCAAGGAGCTCTCAGCACAGTGAGGGGACAGTCCCCAAAGGGGGAGGAGGGAGCTCTGCTGGAGAAGCTCAGAGAAGGGCCCTTAATGGGACGGTTTCCAGCCCTGGCTGCAACTCACTCACCTGTGGAGATTCGTGGCCGCCCAGAGGCCCCGGCTCCACGCCCTGGACATTCTGCTGCTGATGACACCACGCTGAGACCACTGCCCTGGGACCATGGTCACCTCAGTGGCAGAAGTGACACCAAGTGGGTTTTGAAGGGTGAATAGGAGCTACAGTCTGGAGAGATTTGGGGGAGAGAAGGGGGTCTGGAGAGAGGACACAGTGTCTGCGAGAGCCTAGTGGTGTGGGCTGGAGGGGGCTGGGTGGGGTGTGGATGATCAGACCCTGGGGGCCAGCGCCGGAGAACGTGTGAACTTCTGCTCTAGAGCCAAGACCAACAGGGGTGCAGCAGACACCCGGGCCCCTCTCTGCCACCTTCCCCACCCTACACCTCCACCTGAGGGCTTCTCGGCCCGTCATCAGGGGCCTAGATTTACTGAGCTCTGAACTCCCAGCACCGTCTTTTGTTTCTCGGCTCCCAAGGAAAGAAGCCCGGAGTCTTCTGAGGGGGCGTCGACTTCAGGCTGCACGGGACCAGGACACACCACTCTGAAGTGCTGCTCTGTGAGAGTGGGGGCACTGGGCTCTGGGCTGGGGGTCCGGCTGCACCAGCTGTGTGCGTGTGTGTGTGAAATATCCCTCAGTTACCTCATCGGTGAGTTGGGGACAATGCGTTTACCTTCACTATATCAGCATCATCATTAAAAAGCTGTGAGGAGATCTGTGGTTGCCGGGGGCTGGGGGCAGGGGGAGTGGGGAGTGTCTGCTTGATGGGGACATGGTTTCCTTTTGCAGTGGTGAAAACGTTCTGGAGCTAGATAGTGGTGATGGTTGCACAGCATTGTGAATGTACTAAATATGTCACTAGTGGTCACTTTTATGTTTTGTGTACTTTAAAACAATTTTTTAAGTGAATGGATGAATGAAAAAAAGAACTGTGAGGACTATTGTGATAGAAAATGTCGGGTAGTGACAACTGCTATTTGTGGAACATCCACTGACTGCCGAATGCTGGGTTCAGACAGGTGACATGCAGGTGGGCTTTGGGTAGTGGAGCCACTGGACTGGCCAGCAAACCTTGAGCCCTTAGGAGAAGGGCGTCTTCCCAGAACTGGTGGAAGGACAGCGAGGCACAAACAGAAGGGATCCTGCTCAGAGGTGCAGGCAGTACGGTGTTTCAGGGGCATGTGGGGAGCATCTGTTGTTTTGCTGCCCACCTGCAGACCCCCTTCCTGTGGGGGCCTCCTCCCCTGAACAGTTTTGGCAGGGGGCAGGGCCCTAGGTCTCTGCCTGATCCCTCACCGGTCAACTCACCTCCCTTCGTCTAGTCTATGGCATGGGACTCAGGCTCAGCCAATCAGGCATGGGACTCAGGCTCAGCCAGTCAGGCATGGGACTCAGGCTCAGGCAGTCAGGCGCCCCGCGAGGGCTTTGCATTTCGAAGGAGTGACCTCAGTGCTACCAAGACAGAGGGAGGGAGGTGGGGAAAATTGGAAGGAGGAAACAAGGGAGCAAATTTATTCATTCAAGAAATTTTTACTAAGTGCTTAATACACACCAAATACAAAGTGAACGAATGACCGAGTGAGAAAATCAGGGGCGGGTGTGTGTGCTGCCAGCTGGCTCTCGGTGAACCTGGGGGGCTGCCAGGTGGGGCCAAGGGCCTGGCAGGGAACCCTGGGTGGGCATGGTGGTGAGTGGTCCCGGCTTGATCACACGGGTGTCTGCTGGTGTTCTCTTTCAGAGGCCAGGCAGGGGGTCGGGGTCCTGACAGGCTGCTTGCCCCATAAAAGCCCTGATTTACGCAGCAGCCGCCTGCTTGCCGCGATGTCACCTGCGCCTCGGTTATTTATTTGTGAGAGCCAGGCTGGGGTCTGGCTCCTGGGTCCTTCTGACTCCATGTGCTCCACGTGGTAGGAAGATGGATGCCTTGGAATTATTTTGCATGAAACGGCTGTGCAGAACTCTTTGGCCCCCATTTGATGCCACCTCTTGTTAGAGCATAATGTGTTATCCTGAAACATGCAGCAGCTGGAGGCCTGGAGGGGCCGATGGCTGGGGGGAGGCGAGGGCTCCCTGGGCAGGGGTGGCAGTGTCACAGGGCAGCAGCAGAGCACACTTCTGCCACGCAGGCCAGGGCCTGACGCCGCCAACGCCCCTCACGACCGTGGGCTAGCTGGGTCTTTGATCCCCCATCTGTAAAATGGGGCTGAGGACAGAGGATTGGATGAAACACTGAGCATAGTGCCTGGCCCTCAGGAGGATTCAATCAATGTTTGCTATTATTCCTGGAAGAGATGACCATCCGAGGGAGGTTTGAAAGAATGAGGAGAAGAGAACAGGGTGAAGAGGTTTTCTGGCACAGCATGAGCAAAGACATGGAGGGGAGCACCAGAACCATCATTTAGAGGAGGCAAACCAGAAAGAAGGAGGCAGGGAGCAGTGGGAGAGGATGCTGGAGAAGTTGGTGGCACCAGAGATGAAAGGTTGTGGATGCCGAGGCCACAGGGAGCCATAGAAGAGCTGTGAGCTGGGGAGCTCAGGATGCGATTCCCCCCGCACAGAGCCCTCGGGCTGGGCGGAAAGCTGCGCCAAGTCCGCACGGTCCGCCCAGAGGCCCGTCCGGTTTTGCTCGGGCTGCCACAGCGGAGCGCCACAACTGGGTGGTTAAAACAACAGCGGTTTGGGGGCTGGCCCCGTGGCCGAGTGGTTAAGTTCGCGCGCTCCGCTGCAGGCGGCCCAGTGTTTCGTTGGTTCGAATCCTGGGCGCGGACATGACACTGCTCATCAAACCACGCTGAGGCAGCATCCCACATGCCACAACTAGAAGAACCCACAACGAATGATATACAACTATGTACCAGGGGGCTTTGGGGAGAAAAAGGAAATAATAAAATCTTTAAAAAAAAAAAAAAAAAAACAACAGCGGTTTGTTCCCTCGCAGTTCTGGAGGCCAGAAGTCCGAGATCAAAGTATCGGCAGGGCCTGCTCTCCGGAGGTTCTAGAAAAGCAGCCTTCCTTGCCTCTTTCTAGCTCCTGGTGGTGGCGGGCAATCCTTGGCCTTCCCTGGCTTGTGGCTGCGTCCCTCCAGGCTCTGCCTCGCCTGTCACAGGGCCTTCTCCCTGTGTGTCCGCGTCTGTGTCCCTTCTTCTTATAGGGACACCAGTCACACTGGATTTGGGGGGGCACCCTACTCCAGTAAGACCTCATCTTAACTAATTACATCTGCCAAGACCCCATTTCCAAATGCGGTCACATTCACAGGTACCTGGGGTTAGGATTTCAACATGTATTGTTGGGAGCGGGGGACACAATTCGACCCACAACAGGCCTCAAGACCCTCCCTGTCCTCAGTCCCTCAGTCATCGGGGGGCCCGGGGGCTCTGGATCTCAGGACCCGCTCAGTGTGGAATGTTCCCTTCTTTTGGTTGGAAGCACTGTGGGGAATCACAATCTTTGGGCGACACAGCAAGCCCCCAGGGAATCAGGGGAGGGTGAAGGTCTGACCAGGGAGGGAGGTGAGGGACCACGGCTGCCACGGCCCACAGTAGCTTCGAGGTCTGAGCTGGGGTGGGATGGGGAGGAGGGGTGGCTTCGAAGCTGTCAGGGAGGGAGAGTCTCACAGTCAGCCCGCTGGGTGCAGCAAAGGCAGACGGGAGGGAGGGGTGGCCCCCAGAGACCTAAGGCAAGAAGCAGGGCTGAGTGCACTAAGAGAGGGCAGGGCCGGCTGGTCAGGGCCGGTCTGACCAGCACAGGACCTGGGCTCCCTCTGGGCAGCTTTGACCAGTCAGCCTGGCTACCCAAGGGTCACGGGCATGGAGGGGTCTCTTCAGAAGTCCCTCGGCCTCGTCTCTGCAGGTTACAGGCAGAGGCGTCCGGAACTGAAGTCTACCTGTGCCGGAGCAGAGGCCCAGAGAGGACAGACACAGCCCCAGGGCGCATGTGGGTCCCAGCACCCCCCCTGCCTCCCAAACCACAGCGCTCTCACCACCCCAGCTGCACAGGCTCCCGGCCCTGGACAGGGAGTGGGCCAGGGTGTCCTCTCAGCCTGCCCCACCAAGGACACAGGACAGGGAATTGGTGACATCCGTGAGGAGGAAGGATGGGAGGACTGGCTAGGGTGAGGGGCCCCAGGCACTAGAGGGGAGGGCATCAAAACACCTGGGGAATTGAAAGGAATGTCACACTTCCAACCCGGGATGGTGCAAGTATCCTGTAAACCCGAGACTTTCAAGGGTGATGGGAGTGGAGGTGGTGGTGGAGTGAGGAGCCCTCTGGAAGGGTGGGGGGCTCCAGGGGGAAGTAGGAGGGTGCATCTGGGTGGATACAAAGGGATAGGCTCAGGGCAGTGGGAACAGGTGTGTGTGTGTAGGGAACAAGGCCCTGAAGGCAGAGGGGTGCCCAGAGAAGGCGGGTTTAATTTGTGGGAGGACAGCTGATCATGGCCCTCTGAAGAGGGGAGGTCTCAGAACCCTGGACAAAGCTGGGCGAGGCCCCGCAGGACTGAGGTCTCTTCCCGCTGCAAGTTGCCAAAGTCAGCTGTTCTGGTAGGTCTCTCAGGGGAGCTTAGGCCGCAAGGGTTCTTCACCTTAAGGCCCGGTGTTCCCGGGCCCCTGGCTGGGGGAGGCCCAACCTGGTCTCCTGAGGGCTAGGAAGCAGCCAGGAGTGAGGGGGCAGGGCCCCTTGGGCACATCCTATCCCGCCTCTCTCTGCAGCTGGCTCCCTGGACCCGTGAGGGAGGACACACGGCCCTCGGCCCTCCTCCATCTGTCCCTCAATGTCGGCCACACCTGGAGACTGACTGAAGGCCAGGGCTGACTCTGAACCCCAAACCCCAAATTCAGTAAGAGAACACGTGTTGGGGCCAGCCTGGGTCACGCATCCATGCTGACCCAACCTGGGGACCAGATCCCAGGTGGGTAACCACCTGCCAGGGCCCCACCCTCAGTGAGGCCGGGAGGAGTTCTCAGGCGGCTATGCCCACCCCAGAAGGCACCTGCTGACCAGCGAAAATCAAAGATTAATCAAATTAAAAGGAGAAAACAAGTTCACAATGATAGAAAGGGAGTGTACATGGCACATTAAGAAACCCTGGGCACAGGGGGAATACAAAGTGGGATAAGAGAAAGCTTCCAGCACATCCCCAGGCTCTGCCACAGGGCACGAAGGTGGCAGCCAGGCCTCCCCAGGGCTGGAACTCAGCGCTGGTGGGGGGGCAGAAGGGTAGAGGGCAGAAGCCTCGGCTGCCTGACATTGTGAGAACCCCCCCAACTGTGTGACCCCTGGTGGCCCCGCTGACCCCTGTACCCCTGGCAACCCCATCATCTCTCTGAGTCCCCATTTCCTTGTCTGCCAAGTCGGGGAGCTCTTCAGCCTTCCCTCTCTAGGCAGTGGTCAGGACTAGATGAGAGGACGGATTTTAAAAAGGGGCTGGCCCAGGGTCCAATAACAGATAGGCGCTCAGGGGCCAGCCCCGTGGCCGAGTGGTTGAGTTCATGGCTCCCCTTGGGTGGCCCAGGGTTTCGCCGGTTCAGATCCTGGGCTCAGACATGGCAGCGTTCATCAGGCCACACTGAGGCCGCGTCCCACATAGCACAACCAGAGGCACTCACAACTAGAATATACAACTATGTACTGGGGGGCTTTGGGGAGAAGAAGAAAAAGAAAAAAAAAGAAGATTGTCAACAGATGTTAGCTCAGGGCCAATCTGTAAAAAAATATAGGCACTCAGCATTTGCTAGTTCTCTCCATTTCTTTCCTCCTGTACCAGGGACCCACAGACTTTAAATTAAGCATCTGCCCCCTTGTGAAGATGGACCTGAGGTGCTTCTGCCCCCTCATGAGCATCAAGGCCTGGTTTGCCTCCAGCTGCTATTTCCTTTGGAAGCTGGAAGGATGTCCTAATATGAGGGCAGACTGCTGGCCAAGGGTCCCCAACTGAGCATTGCTTGTGCCTAAACCAGTGCCTTAGGAGGTGCTAAGGACCCTAATAAGGCCAGCTACCATCAGTTCAATGTGCCCACGACATTTGTGTTGCTGAGCAGTGGTGCAGGCCTGGGCTCCTCGCGCGCCTGGTTGTCTGGTGGCCGTGGGGAGACAGCAAGCCCTCTGTGGATGTTTGTCTGGCAGATATAAACACAGGCCTGGAGCTGCTCTCCCCCACTGCTGGCTGCTGGCTCAGGGGATAGAAATTCCATCTGCCTGGGTCTCTGAGGGCGGGCTGCTCAGCACAGGCCTGGGAACTACATGTCCCTCGGGGAGCCTAGAGCCCTGGGTTCACCATTTGACCCCTCCCTGTCCCAGCCGAGCCTGGGGCGGCTTGGGACACCCAGTTCCTCCTGGAATCTCTGTTTGGGTTTGGTTTGGGGTTGGAGTTTGTTTCCATTCAGGGCAACTTGATCCCAACCCAGCCCCCAACCCCCCACGGCCCCCACATGCCTGCCCCTCTGGAGGGGGCTTGACTCTGCGGACATGCTGACAGGGCAGGCTCCTCCAGACCTCCCACCGAGGGCACAGGGAGGGTCAGTTGACTTTGATGTCCTGAAAGCAGGCCCCCCAGCCTCAACCCCCTCTCCACCAATACGTAAATAAGTCAGAGACCGTGAAGTCGAATGCCACCCGGTGGAGTAAAGCAAAAAAAGAAAAACAGCCTTAGGGAGACACAGTAGCTGGGGTCCAGGCACCTCTTGACCAATTCCTTACTCTGTGACCTAGAGGAACACGCCCAGCCTCTCTGGGAGGCGGCTGAAGTGACAGCATGAATACCTGACCTGCGTGCGAGAAGGCACACATGACAGATGGGCCAGGTGACCACCGTGGTCCCTTCCAACGCATGGCAGATTAATATTCTTTGTCTTTAATGTGCCTCTGGCCCACACTTGCTATGGGTTAAAAAGTGAGTAAATTTTAATCGTGCCCTCAAGGAACCTGGAGGCCAGGGCACTAAGTCCTAGATGTAAACTGAGCCCCAGAGAGGAAAGACACCCGGAGATGGTGGGCTGGGCACCAAACCAAGAGTGTTCCTCTCTCTACTGTACAGATGGGGAAACTGAGGCTTGGGCAGTTACATGAACATCCAAGATTTACGTTTGGGGAGGGTTTGTGGTAGTGGCGGATACCCAAGAAAGGCTTCCCCAGGGGCCTTACCTGTGCCCTTCCCTGGTGGCCTGAGATCAGTGTCCTCATTGTGGCTTGAGGCCTCGGCCCAGCTTTGTCCCCAGGCACCTGGTTTTCCTGCCTCCACCTCTGAATCCCGTCAGGTCGCCGAAGCTTTTCAGAGAGCCCAGCACTCTTCCAGACCCTGAATGCCTCACCCCAGGAGAAAGCCTAGAACACTGATCAGACGCAAGCGAACAGTTTAGTGATCGCCTAAAATTATTATGCACTTACAGCGATGAAACCGGAGGTCAGAGAGGTCGAGCGCCCTGTCCATGTCCAGGATTGAGGGATCGGCAGAGTTGGGGTCACACTCAGGACCGTCCATCACAAAAGCTTTCCTCCCAACACTGAGGACATTCATGTCTTGTGTAGGGCAGATGCCCACTGGGAGGGCCACAGCTCTCCCTGCTTCTCCCTTCCTGTGTGACCCTGGACAGAGGGGTCTTCCGGGTGTCTTAATCAGCTCAGGCCGCTGTTACAAACTACCATAGACTGGCTGGGGTTCACATAACAGACATTGATTTCTGGAGGCTGGGAAGTTCAACATCAAGGTGCTGGCCAACGTGGTGTTTGGTGAGGGCGCTCTTCCTGGTTTGCAGATAAGCGCCATCTTGCTGTGTCCTCACGTGGCAGAGAGAAAGATCACCGCCTCATGTCTGTTCTTATCAGGGCACTAATCCCGTTCATGAGGGCTGCACCCTCACACCCGAATTACCTCCCAATGGCCCCACCTCCAAACGCCATCACACTGGGGATTAGGGCTTCGATATATGAGCTGGGGGGGGGACACACATGTTCAGTCCAAAGCACAAGGATACCGTGAGAGGCGGACTCTTGAGTCCAACCTGATGTTTTTGGCACCAACAAGCTGGGGATTCTTGGATTCCACATGCAAAGATTCCAAGTTGTAAAAGGAATCCATGGCTTTAACATAATAGAACATAAGATATTATTGTGGCTCTCTACAATTCAACGATTATAGGATTCTAGTGTTACATTAGCCTAAGGTTCCATTATCCTGTGATTCCAAGATCCTAGAATTCTATGTTCCCCTGAGAGCTTGGGCTCCGAGGATAGGAAAATCCAGCTGGAGTGGGACCACAGGGGGTGAAAAGGCAGCTTTCCATCCTACCCGCTTTGCTAACAATGATGAGCAATGTTGTTTAGTTTTCATTGCATTCAAAAGAAAGTACTGGGCTTGGCCAAGCCACATCAGAGTGTGAGGTCACCCACCCCCAGCAGGGCAGCCCACAGAGCCAGAGGAGAAAGAAGAGGAAGGGAGGAGAGGGAGGGGGAGAAGGAAGAGGGGAGGAGGGAAGGGAGGGGGAGAAGGGGAGGGGGAGGAGGGGGGAAGGGGGAGGTGGGGAGGAGGAAGAGGCAGCATCAGCCTCCCAGGCTGGAGGTGGCCCGCGCTCCCTCCCCTTTACTGAGGGTCTGTGTTGTGCCTGGTGCTGTGCTGGACACAGGGGCCCTGCATCACTCTTCTCTGGTCCGCACGTGCCATGCTGGGAGAGGCAGACAAGAACATTGGGGTGTTTGGATGAGAACAGGAGCAGAGGGTGCGAAGGCAGTCAGGGAGGGCTTCCAAGAAGAAGTAATATCTGCATCAGGAGTGGAGGGCACCAGGTCAGCAAGGGAAGGGTGGTGCCCAGGAGTCTGGGGAGTGACAGCTGGTTGCATGTGGCTGGAGCCTAAAAGGAGAAGGCAGGAAGTGGTGAGAGCTGGGGTTGAAGAGCCATGGGGGGTCGGTGCGCACAGGGCCTTGCCTGCCGTGCTGAAGAGCTTGAACTCCGCTCTAAGGGCAGTAGAGAACCAGGGATGGTTTTTGTTGGTGAAGGGAGGTCCCTGGGCACCCTGAGAAGGTCACAGCTGAGGGGCCTGAGATCATGGGATCCAAACCTTACCGTACAGTTGAGGAGGTGAGGCCCAGGGACAGGACTGCTCACAACCACCCAGTGCATCAGCGCAGAGCTGGGGAGACGGCCCCGCCCACCTCAACAGTAGATTCTGGCACGGGCAGTGCTGGTGAAACAGCGAGGCCCCCCTGAGATCCACTACTCCTTGGCCCTGCAACCAGATCCCAACGGCAGGCCTTTCCTTTGATGCAGGACCCACATCTGCGCCTCCATCCCTCACACCCGGCAGGACCAGGTCCAGGCTGCCTCAGGTGGGGGGCCCAGCTGCCCAGACTGAGCCCTCAGTGGAGCATGTGCACCTTCACCACCGAGACCCTGGCCACAGCCGGCCAGGATGACGGATGGGCACAATCTGAACAGTCTTTGGTAAAGAGGAGAAAAGAGCAGAAGTTCAATACAACAATAAGGAAGCCGAACCCCCTGGAGCAGTCAGGAGAGCCACACGATGGTGGGGGCGCCTGTGCGGGCTTCACTCTGAGGCTCACCAAGAAAGACACAGTGACCCTCATCCACGACAGGGTCCTGCAGGCCCAAGGACTCACAGCTCCCATGAGGGGAAATAGGTGGGAATAATGGGCTCAGAGGCAAGGAAAAGAAGAAAAGGTCTGGGGGGAGGAACAAGGGTTGAAATACAGAGAGGACCATGGAACGGCACTCAGCAGTGAGGGAGGAAGTAGTGATGCCCACAGCAACCTGGGTGGCTCTCAGGGGCATCACACGAGGGAAAAAAGCCAGTCTCAAAAGGTCGCATCCTGTTTGGTTCCTTTTACATGACATTCTTGAAATGCTAAAACGACAGAGATAGAGAATACACTAGTGGTCGCTAGGGGTTAGGGATGGTCTGGCAGGATGGAAGGAATCTGGCAACACGGGTGGGACCAGGAGGGCAGCCAGGGGTCCAGAAGGGTGGGGACCAGGAGCAGGTGGAGGGCAGGGAGAGCAGCGAGGCGGCGAGCGTGAAGGGCCGGTGTGTGGGGAGGGAAGGGAGGCTCCACTGGGCAGCACGAGGGAGACAGATCTGCGTGGGGATGAAAAGTTCTGCATCCTGGTCGTGGTTGTGGTTACATGGATCTCACATATGCAAAGATGACACTGAGCTGCACATGTGCCTATGCCAGCATCGAGGTCCTGGTGTCGATATTGACTGTAATGATCTAAGACGCGACCATCGGTGGAAATTGGGTGAAGGGTACACAGCACCTTTCTGTACTATCTTTACAACTTCCTGTGAATCTACGATTATTTCACAATAAAGAGTTTTTTAAAGATCAGATGGCCATATTTGGGAGGGTCTATTTGTGGACTCTACGCAGTTCCATTGATCTGTCCGTCTGTCCTTCTGTCAACAACACTTAGCCTTGATTACCATAGGTGTCAGTAAGTCTTAAAATCAGGAAGGGTTTCCTCCCACTTCATTATACTTTTCCAAATTGCCTTTCCCTATAAATGTTAGAATAATCTTGTCTGTATCTACAAAAACGAACTTGCTGGGATTTTGATAGGAATTGAGTTAAACCTATAGACGAACTTCCTGAGAATCTGTAAGTATTTCAAAATAAAAACTAAAATATGTTTAAGAAATAACCCAGAGAGGACAGAGGGGGCAGAGGGAGAGCAGAGAGGATGGAGGTGCTGACGTCCATCCAGAGGGACACCTTCTGGACTGACCGACGACCTGGGGCAGAGGGAGGGGGCACGTGACGAATTCTTTCGCGCTATTCTTGAGATTTGCGATATTTTCCTGGTAACGTGGTGGTGGACACTCATTGCCGCTTTCCCATCCATGTGAGCTGAAATCAGAGTCCTGCCTTTGTGCCTGGTCACCTGTGACCGTGGTGTGGCCACCTTGGTCTGCAGAGCCCTTCGCAGAGGCCGGCCTGGCCTGGCCTTCCCAGGGGACATAGAGAAACCAGTTCCGGGCGCAAACTGGGTCAGGCAGCAGCCTCAACTGCCCGGCCCTCAGCACTCGCTGCCTCTCTGCTCTTTCGCCTCCCTGACCACAGGCCCACCCTCCTGGACACTTGGCTGCCCCTCACAGTCTCACCCACGCCAGGTTCCTTCTTCCATCCAACCTGACTACTTACTGTGCTCTCCTGGAAGCAGGCCTTCCCAGACCCTGAGCATGCCACTCTCCCCTCCCGCTGCCCATTACGCTTTGGGTCATGGAATGCATCCTGCAAGCTTGGCCCCACTACCAAAGCCGCCTTAAGACAGGATGGAGCCAAACCTGGGTTCCACCTGCGAGAAGAGGTGGCTTTCCCTGTCCTCAGTCCCCTGCCAGATGTCATGGTGCTGGAGGAGGTCACCCTTCCCCCAGACCCCTCGGCTGCCTGGGAAGCCCCTTAGGATGAACTGTGTGAGCATGTGTGTCAGAGCTTGGTGGCGAATTGTTGCTGTCCATGCCTCAGCTTGAATATCCTTAATAAAGAGTGGGACCCAAGAAACAACGCACTTGGCCAAACTTCAGGCAGTTGGTCATTCTAGCACTGGATGCTCCGGGCAACAAATGGCCATTTTCAAGTGTATTATGAACCCTTGAGCATTATCTAGATATCGTCTTCTTCTAGATAAAGAGCTCTGGGAATCTCTTGCCTCACAGATGCCCATAATATAAATGGACATCATGCATGCCTCCACAGATACTAAGGCCCTGTCAGGACGCTCCTTATTCCCTCAGAGTTACAGATATTACTGGTAGTAACCAAGATCCACATTGTCACTTCTCAAAATTCACAATGCTGGGCTCTTGGTGGAGGCATTTGAGAGAACTTTGATGTCCCCAACAGGTCCCAGGGAGACATTCTAACTGAGAAACACAATGGGACCCTCCACAACTCCTTTTAAAATTACAGTCTGGCAAATAAACCCCCGATGAGCCTCTATCTTGGCCCAAGCCTTAACCTACCTGTATAAATTTCCCTTTTTTCCCTGTCCTGTGAGGGCTGGCAGCCAAACCAAGGGCGCGCACTCCCCTGGGACCCGTTAACCATAGATTGTCTCCCAGGCCAGGCGGCTGCTCATCTGATGGAGACCCATCGGAACCTAAACTTCCCCCCAAACAAACCCGTCGGGTGCAGCTGCACTCCCCGCTGTGCCTGGGGTCTCATCAATATTGGTCTTGGCGTGTGAGTCGATTTACAATCCAGATGCCCACACCCCCCAAACAAGCCGTTGTTGCAACCACACGTGGCAGATGCTGAGGCGCACTTCAGCTCCGGTGGGTACCCACTTGGAAAGGACACCCCGGGCGCACGTGCCAGATGACATCGCCCTGGCCCAGAAGCTTACTGCTGGAGATGACCCCGCCTCACACGATCAGTCACCTCCATAAATTAACATCCTGCGGGTAATGATTGAGACACCCGGCCACCCACAGCCTACTTCTAACCCCGCTCCATCTGGGCATTCCGGGTTGTCCCACATTGGCTTCTCATCTTCATAATGGCCACAGCCCCTCTGGGCAGCTTCTGGCCACCCAATGGAGCTCTCAGTCTTCCCCAAATGTCTCCTGTCGGTCTAGATCCCACACAGCAGGGCCTCCCAGAGCCCACCTCTCTGACTTCCAGACCTGGGTCACCAGACCTGTTGGGGCCCAAAGCAGCATGGCCACAGAATCTTTGGGCCGCTTCTGCCTTCCACGGGAGGTGGTGCATTTGCCCACAAAAAGCTAGGGCTGAACTTATTAGACAGAACTTCACCTGAGTCTAGAGGAACAGCTGCCTCCCTGGAAAAGACCGTGCTTGTCCCAGCCGTACAGCAATGTTCTAAAGGCCCTAGCGTCTGATGATGTGAACAGTCCTGCCCCACTGACCTGCTCTTCTGGGGGACCTGCTGGGGACAAAGTCAGACCCTGGGGAAGCAGCTCTCAGGGTACAATTTTAGGCATGGGACAGGCCAGAGGAGATGACACTTTTAGGCCATGGAGCCACCAATGATACCCCTGAAATCACATAATAGCAAAATGTCAGTCATAGGCAGAACTTCAAAGCACATTGAAATCTTCCAACACTTTTTAACAAGGGCAGGAGTGAATCTTCTCATCCCATGGAACCCGAAACCCAGGGCGGTGTCATGCCTCGTGCGGTATCCTGCAACAAATATAGACGGGTGCAGGAACAGGGGAAACCACGGCTGTGGGTAGACAGACCCTGCTCACAGTCACGATCCTGGATGACTTTGAACTAGTCCCTTCACCTCTCTGGACCTCAGTCTCTTCGTCTGTAACATGAGGCTAATAATCCCCACTTCCCAGGATTGTTGGGAGATCAAATCAGCAGATGACTGTGACACAGCCGGCTCGTTTCCCGGTGGCTGGCCTTGCAACTGTGGTCATTCTCGGAACTCAGCTCCCCTCACGGCATCCACATTTGGTACTCAGGGAGCTGGCCAGAGGGGATGGGCACCAGGCCAGCCCTGCGCCCCTCCAGGTCTGCTGACAGGCTCCCCCGACAGCTGGGCGACCAGCAGCCCACCAGTGGCAACAGTCTGGAGGCCACCAGAGCCTCCTCTCAGACTCAGAGCGGCCGGGCCCCAGGAGTTGGTCTGTGCCTAGTCTGCAGTAGCATCCTCCGAGGGTGACTTGATCTCATGTGGTTGGACCTAAGATTCCTGCTCCAGCTGACACCACACTCCAGCTTAAAACTGCTTCAGAATGTGGCACAGGCTCCTCCCATGAGCCCACGGGCATGGATCCTGGATCTCTTGTGGGATCCTGGACAAGCTGTTAAAACTCTCTAAGCCCCAATCACCTTATCATGAAAAGAGGAAATATAAACCTAACTTTAAGGTTGTTGTGAGATTTCAACGCAAGAATGCCTGGAGAGCGATTAGCTCAGCGCCTGGAAGACGGTCAGCACTGAAGTGTTAACTTTGACGAGGGGCACGCAGTAAAGTTTTGCTGAATGGACGAGCATCCCTATGCCCATTCCACAGAAGAGGAAAGCTGAGGCCTGGGCAAGGGGAATGACTGGCTCACACTCATGGCTAGTATCTAGAGGGCTCAGCAGTCGAGCTCTGGCCACCTCTTTCCTAGTCTTTATTCCTTCCGAGGAGGCCCTTTCTGATTGCGTTCTGGGGAAACCTTGGGTCTCTCTGCCCATTTGGCAAATTCTGAGTGTCTGGGTCTGCCCACGCAGCTGCAAGTGGACAGGCCTAGGGAAGGGGAAAGGAGATACGAGTCCTGGTCTCTCGCCAGGCCGTCCCCACGTCTGGACATTCCGGGAGCCACACCCTGTCCCAAGTCCCTCTGGAAAACTTGGCAGCCTTATTTGCAGAGAGGAGGAGAAGGGGGTCTGAAGTCAGCCAGGGAATGTCAGCGGGAGGAAGAAAACAGGTCGGAGAGGGACGGAGAACATTCCATGTGACCCCAGGCACGGCTCAAAAGCACTTGCTGTCCTCCCAGATTGTGGACAGCCAGCAAGAACTGGCTTCCAGCCCTGACTCTGTCCTGAACTCGACGGGTGACCTTGGGTAACACATTTCTCCTTTCTGGGCCTCGGTTTCCCCATCTGTGAAATGGGAAGTTGAACTTGAGCAGGGGTCCTGCATCCATCGGCAGGAAGCAGTTTCCAGAACAAGGCCGGTGACCTCTCTACCCACAGGCCCCACGCCCACCCGGAGGGGTCCGATAATTTGGCTGTGGTCTCTCATTTATCATCCTTGCGGCTTATAGGTACCATGGCCTGCAGGCCCATTACTCAACGGGCCTATTACACTCCTCGGTGACTAATAGATTCATTTCTGTTTGTGTTTTAAAGCCATAGCAATAAGATTGGCTCTCAGTGACACCGCTGAAATCACCATTATTCAGCCCGACCCTACCTACACGATAAACAAACCAGCAGAAACATCTCTTCTTAGACACAGCGGGCCTCTGCTGTTCTCGTGGTGGGAGCAGCCTCTCCGATGGAGAAGCTGGTGTCTGCCGGGGTGGATTGAGGAATCGTTGAGAATCACAGGATTAGGTCATTTCTCTGGTCCCTTCCAGCTCTGACCTACGCATTGGATTTCAGCAGAGGGAGGAGTTGAACAGATACCATCTTCCCTTTGAAATTTCAAGTGTGGGATTAAGAGCCCAGCTGGGAGTCAGACAGCCTGGCTTTTGGTCCTGGCTCTACCACTTGCTGCCTGGGTGACCTTGGGCAAGTCATAGCCTCTCTCTGAGCTTGACTTCTTATCTGAAAAATGGGGAGAAGAAGCGGACCTCCCATGGTAGGGGGAGGGGGCAGAGTACCAGGAGGCACTTAGCACCGTGCGTGGCATACAGTAGGAGCTCTGAAGCCGGGCATTGTGAATAGTGGGTGGTGGGCTGGTGCATAACAGGGTGAGAAGCATTAGGGCTGACACCAGGGGTGGAATTGCTGGGGGCGGGGGGGGGGGTCAAAACCCACAAGAGGGCAAGTCAACAGCTGGTCACTGTCAAGGCCACTTGGCCTCTCCTTTTCTGACCAGTTTTATCTGTCAAAACTGCAAGGAACAAAACAGCCCAGCCCCACATGGCAGGCCCAGTGTCTGTCATACAAAATTGCTAACTTGCTCAGGGCCTGGGAGCAGCAACTGCCTCTGGTGTGGCTCCTGCCTCCCTGGAGGGGAGGAGGGGGCAGCACCTTCCCTGGCGGTTTGACCCCCTCCTCACAAGGATTCAGAGCTCCCTGGCTGCTTCTGGAGCCCACGGGGGCCCGCTTCTTGCCTGCCACGGGCAGGAGTTCCTCACCTACCATCATCTGCAGGCCCGTTTCCCTCCATCTCTGGTTCTCCACCTGTGGGGCCCAGACCCCTTTATTGTGCTGACATGGCCTTCATAGAGAACATAACCCGCCTTCACACACAAGGAAAAAGCCAGTAACCAGCAGGGAGCTGGTCGATGTTTAACAATCGAAGCTCTGAAGGAAAAAAATAAAACTTGATTTATATCTTTTGCCAATTTCCGTGGTGTAAATACATCCACGACGGCTGATTTCAAACTACCAACATGACAACACTAACTGCAGAGTTGGGAAGAAACGCACACAACCTGCTCCCGTGTGACTGGCCTCCAGCACACCACTGAATGAAACTGGGATGAAATAAATGGAAAGTAATTTATAATGAACATACGTATTTCACTATTTTCGTGCCCTTGGCCAGCTACCCTACGGAAACAGAATAGAAGGGTCTGCATATGAGCTCGCTGTGATTGCAGCTGCTGTGCATTCAGACGGCCGGGTTGCTCCAGCATCAGGAGAAGGGTTGCGGCTGGTGACGTCATTTTTCTGTAATGGTGCACCAGTCTCACCAGCCTGAGTAATGTTTTGAACAAAGGACCATCTTCTCTCAATTTACAAGGTGGCCGTATTCCTGGAAAATTCAGGGTGTATTAGAATCATGCCAAAAATAGTTTGTTCTTATACATAAAACAGAGTGAGGTGTGAGGCACAGACAAAAAATGGGTTTTCATTCACCTAAATGTCCCACAAGACTTTCAAATGTCCCCACTCGTGAAATGCCAGTGGAGGTCCCCAATCATCATGACATCCAAAAGATCACTCCCACAGATTTCTGATACAGCCCGTTGGTTTGGTACTTGCCACCTGCTGAGACTCACTGCCCCAAACACACACCCCTTCACCCCAGGCAGGCCTCTCTCCCAGACCCCCAGCACGCTAGGAGCTGGGTGAATTTGCTCCTGCTCTTTCTTCCACTGGAATTCTATCTTCCAAATTCTGACCTCGAGTTTAGCCGTCCATCCACCCATCCATCCATCCATCCACCCATCTCCAGGCCAGGACTGAGACCCAAGGACCCAGGATGAAGCCAATCTGACCCCTATCCTCAGGGAGCTCCCAGGAAAGTGGGGAGACAGACATACAGAGAGACGTTGCAGACAGCGACAACACGGCGTGCTCCGTGAAATGGCAGAAGTGAGTGTCTTTGGCCAGTGCAATTTACAGGCAAGAACGCCAGCTTTGGTCAGGAACACCTGAGGGTGACCCCTACCTGGGCAGGTACTCACTGTGTGACCTCTGCAGAGTGATCACACTCTCTGGACTTCAGTTTTTCTTAGCCATGAAATCAGGAGTTGTAAAAAGCCCAACCCTCCAGGGCTGTCGTGCAGATAAATTGGGATAAAACTCATGGTCGGCCCACATACCCTGGCAGGGGCCTCAGAGAACCACAAACGGCCAGTCACTGGTCCTTCCTAATGGCCCTGTGTCACCAGCTGCTGACTCCTGAGGTAAAGCGGTGGTTCTGTGGAGACCAGGTTGGGAGGATCTCCACTAATGGGTCTGTTAGTAGATGGTCCTGGGCTTCCCAGACCAAGAGTCACAGTGCACTTAACCTCCAGAGCTGGCCGAGTGCCCTCACTGGGCCCTGGTCTGGCCGGGCAGGATGGTCGGCTGGGTCAGGGCCCAGCACTCACCACGCCAAGCGCCTGCTCTGGGCCAGCCCTGATGGCTGATGATGCTGGGACATCATGATGAGTCAGACAGTCCCTAAAGGCAGCCCGCATTCTAATGGAGAAGGCCAACACGTCATAGGGTCATCGGCCCCTCCCCATCCTTTTGGCTGGTCTGTATCACTCCCCGGTGACTTCCATATTGCTAGGTGGCTAATGGCCAGGCTTCAGTCCCCATCATCCGTGACCTCTCGGCTGCCTCTGGTCCTGCTGACCTCCCTCCTCCTTGTCCCCTGTGACAGACCCCACACTTTCCCGGGGCCGGGGCACCTCCCTCAGAGGCAGGCTCCCAACTCTGGCTCCCGTCCTCCTCTGCTACATGACGCCACCTCAGGGAGGAGGAAATGGCCCCACTTCCCCATCTTCCCCCAGCCCCAATACACTCCGCAGCCCCATGGCCTACAAAATAGCAAACAGCTGCTGTGACCATGGGCTGCCCAGCCCCCAGGGGCCTGGGGGGAAGCGGGCCAAGGGGAGCTTGGAGAGGGAGCTCTTAATAACATACCTTCCCCGAGCTGCTTCCAAAGAAAGTTCTGCTCACAAATCATTCCATAAACACTTAGCAGGCTCTCAGGAAAGCGTGCACGGCTCTCACCCGGCTATTAGGAGGCTCCTCACAAGTAAATTGAGACCAGGCAGCAGGGGCCTGTGCCAAATCCCCCTTCCTGCCCTCTTCCCACACAGCGTCCCCCTCCCCCACCCTGGGCCCTGCAGCTCCGAGGGCCGGGGTCTCTGGCTGCCCTGGCCTCTCCTCAGGCTCCGGCCCTCTCGCCCTGCTGGCCAGAGGGTGCCCTGTTTCCCCAGAAGCCAGCCCATCCCCAGCCCAGCAGCTGGCTTTCCAGGGGGCTCTCCTGGGCTGCCGTGTAGACCCAAATCCCGCCGAGACTTCTGAGGGCCATGCCGCCAGGCCAGGCATGGACAGACCAGGCTGGCCCGCTCCCCGGCTCTGTCCCCGCCACCCTCAGCGAGGCTGCTGGTGCCTCTCAGGCTGGGGCTGCTCAGTGGGGAAATAACTTTGGGTTCATCCAAGTCACGAGCTGGAAAATCCCTCCCAACCGACAGTCCCCCTCCCGGGAGCGTGTTGTGCAACTCGCGCGGCTGGCTAATATCCAGCGCTCGGCTGATAGCCAGCGAGGATCGCGGAATTACTTGATTGCTCATAAGTTGACACGTTTGCTTACAAGTTAGCAGCTTGCTCTGGGAAGCACTTTCCTTCAGGTCTTGGAGAGCAGTCGCAGGGGCTGGCACCCCAATATCGTCCTCTATCATGCTTGCCTTTGGAAGACACTTCAAGAATCACGGCCCCCTTTGCTAGGTTGGCCCAATATCATTTTGAAGAACAGAAAGCTCTATTGCAAACAGAAATCATCGGTAAAGTAAATAAAACATTCAGATGAAAATAAACGTACAGATTTATGGGCTTTGAAAGACAGGCCCTGGTCACAGATCTTGGGCCGATCCCAGCCCCCCGCTGACTGGCAGGCTGATCTTGAGCGAGCCTCTGAAACCTCAGTTTCTTCGACTCGAAGTGGGGTAAATCTACCTGTCTCAGGAAGCTGCCTGCAGAGGCCCCTCGCTCCGCCATCCTTTTCACGTGGTCAGTGGCGGCCTCCCGGGGAACTCGGGGGCTGCAGCCTGTTCACTCCGAGGGTTCAATCACGGGTCACTCCTCCATCTTTCTTCCAGCAAAATGTTAGGGAGCCCTTTCTATGCACCCGGCACTAAGCAAGATGCCGACCAAGACAGAGGCAGGCCCACCCGTGAGGAGCGAACAGGACAGGGGAGACAAACATGACAGGGTAAGTCATGGAGTGCTGTCGCGGTAAGAGTTGCAATGTCCCTGAGTCCAAGGACCGGATATCTCCTTCTACAGCATAGGCATCAGACTCCACGCCCAAAGCTGCAGAGAAAGAGAAATCCAGGCACAAAGGCACCACCAGGCAGAGGGACCGGCTGCCGGCCTGCTGGCCAAAGTGGGAGAAACAGTGGAAGAAGCAGTGGGTCCAGACGTAATAAGGTGGTGATGACGACGACGGGGAGGATAACGACAGTGACGGCTGCCGTTCACAGGGCGCCCGCGCGGTGGCAAGCTCCCTGTTGCGAATCCTCATCGCCTTCCTAACTCTCAGACGGGATGCTGAGGTTCAGAAGGGGGAAGTGAGTTGCCCGGGTCACACGCCTTGGGAGCAGAAGGGCCACGATGCAAGCCCAGGGTGTCCACTTCAAGGTCAGATGACCTTGAATCCCTTCCAGGGATCTGAAATGGAGGGGTCACCTCTGGAAACCGAGCAAAGTCACATCACTCCACTGTGCGTGACCTGTGGCGTCGGGACAGACCTTGCTGCCTCTTCTAAGCCCCTCGTCTCAGACGTCAAGGGCCTGAATTTCCATCCTCGGTGGCCCACCCCTCTGCACTTAGCATCGTTCTCTTCAGGCGTCTCAGTCCCCTAGGGTCCCTCAGTACCCTGGGGACCAGGGAGCCTTTAAAAGTAGAAATTCCTTAACTGGGCACATAACGCCGTGGCAGCCTGCCTGAACCTGCGTGCCCGTCCTCACGGGCGGCCCCAGACGGCCAGTCACTCTCCATCACACCCGCCCACGTCCCCCTGCAGGCTCCTGCTCGCCTTTCTAACCCCTGAAAGGTCCTTTCCACCTTCTCCTACTGGGATCCTACTCATTCCTCAAGGCCCAGCTCCAACTCCACTTCATCCCAGGACTTTTTCTGACTCCTCACCTTCTGGGAAGGGGACACGAGAGGGGAGAAAAAGCACAAGTCTTAGGAAATCTGGCCCTGGCCGGTAACTACTGTGTGAACAAGTCAAATCAGCTGTCTCAGGCTCAGCTTCCTTATCTGTAAAATAGAGCTAATAATTCTTACTTCATGAGCTTAGTGTGGTTATTCAATGGAGTAACGGATATAAAAGCTCTTTGTAAATGGCAGAGGGCTGTAAGGATATTATTTATAATCACAGCCCCATTGCTATATAAAGTGACAAAAACCGGCTTAAGCCAAAAAAGGAAAAATATTGACTAGTCTAACTACAAAGTTCAAGGGTATGAGGATTTCAGGATTGGCTTTACTCAGGGACTCCGATTCTGTCCTCAGGACCTGTTTGCCCCACCTCTAGGTTCTTCTGGTTTCCATGTTGGCTTCATTCCTAGGCTCCATGTGGTGGAAAGATGACTGAAGTTACCTTCCAGGTTCAGGTCCAGTTGAAAAACAAAGAGTACCCCTTTCTCAGTGGTCCCAGCAAGTATTAAAATATTTAACCTTATTGGTTCTGATGTCACGTGTCCACCCCTGAACAAGTCCCTGTGGTCAGGAGAATGTGGTGCTCTGATGGGTCAGGCCTGTGTCTGGCGGCCAGCTCTGGAGCTCAGGGGGTGGGGGGGCAGGGAGGAGAGCTGGTGGGAGGAACGATTACCCTAAAGAAAATCAGAGAGGTCGTTATCAGAATAAAAGGGAAAAGGACGGTGATGGCAGAAAGAACAACTGCCCCTCACAGTCCACCCCTTTGTGGACTGACATCCACACACACCCTTATTCACATACAAAATAGTCCCTTCCCATCTCATCTACCGCAAATGGAAGGCAGATCAAAGACTGAGATGCTTACTGAGTTTAGAATCTCTGGAGGACGTGGATTCTTTCCCTTCAGAGTTGGATGTGTTCTTAAGATCCTGCAATCTGGAGCCCGAACGATAACCACCCCGCAACAGCAGAGAGAGACTAGAGCAACTTCAGCAACAAGTCCTATTTGAAAGAGGAGAGAAAGGAAGACGACACGTGGGGCCGCCAGTCCACAGCATGATGGGTTGCTATGAAGGGGAATAGCAAGGTGTCCCCGTCCTGATGGGGACACTGACGACGGAGGGAGCATGGAATACGACATGCTTCTGCAGGCAGAGCGATGGTGCTCTAAAAAGGCCCACATCCTCAGCCTTGGAACATGTGAGCATGTTATATTAAACAGCAAAGGGGAGATTAAGATCCTAGATGAAATTAGTGTTTCTAATCATCTGACCTCAACATAAGGAGCTTACCCTGGGTTACCTGGATGGGCCCATTGTCACCACAGGGATCCCTGAAAGTGGAAGAGGGAGGGAGAAGAGTCAATGTCGGAGAGAGGGGATATGAGAAAGATGCAGCCAGTCACTGCTGGCTTTGAAGAGGAAGGGGCCACGAGCCAAGGAGTGCAGGCAGCTTCTGGAAGCCGGAAGAGACAAGGGAACAGATTCTCCCCAGAGCCTCCGGAAGGAACGCACCACCCTGGCACCTTGCTTTTAGCCCTGTGAGACCCATTTTGGACGTCTGGCCTACAGAATCATAAGATAATAAATTGGTGTTGCTTAAAGCCACTAAATTTGTTACAACAGCCATAGAAAATGAATACAGATAACAAACCAACAAATCCCACCACCACAATACTCCTTTTGACCCCATTTTTATGCCTCCGGCTGGGCGTTTAACGGACACAGGCACTTTACGTCCCCGAGCTGTCCTGGGAGATGGTGTGATCCTCTTATGTCACAGTCGAGGAAACTGACACTCAGGTGACTTGTCCAGAGACAGCCAGCTAGCAGGACCGGGAGCCACAGCCCTCGCCTGTGGGACCTCGAGCCGTGTGGGGCCCCCGTACAACTCCCTTGCCCGGCGGCCCTCTCGTCTCTGCTCGAACTCTGTCTGCCTCCTGGCCTGGGCCTCCCCTCCCTCCTGGCTTCACTCCTGCCCGGTCCTGATGAATGAGATGACCCGGTGGCTGGAGGCTGGAGTGTTGGACTCCGGGCCAGCCCGTGGGCAATAAATCGAGGACGAAGCTGCCTGGACGGCGGGCTGGGGCTGCGCTCTCCCACCCGGAGAGCAGGCTGTTTTTATCAAATCGAGGCCTCTGCTTTCCCCTCCGGCCTCCAGCCTGCGGGGGCCCCCTGGCTGAACCGAGAATGGACTGGAATGCGCCCCTTCGCATCCAGCAGAGGAAACGCCCCGCTTTGTCTTGCAGGATTTATTCTTCTCTCTGTTGTCACCTCCACTCCTGTCCGATCCGGGAATGTCCCAGGGGGAGCTGAGGTGAGGAAGGGCAACTCTGGCTCCTCCGATTTCTCCCTGACAAATGTGAAGTGGGTCGGGGGCACAGGGGAGGGACACAGACCCCCGAAAGTGCCTCGTGTGTAATTCAGAGCTGAGTAAGTTAGCATGGAGATGGAGATGGCGGCTGATGGCCAAAACCCCGCCGCCCCCCCCCCCCCCCACACACGCAACCCACGCGGAGGCGCAGGCCCGCAGCCCCCCAACTCCTGAGTGGGAACCGTCCAGGGCCCCCGACCTCAGACCGCAGATCACAGACTCCAAAAGGTCAGATGAGACCAGGGGAGCAGCTAATTGACTCCACTGGCCCAGAGAAGGGAGGTGACTTTCCTAAGGTCATGTAGCAAAGCCAGGGCTACTGCGTCAACAAGCCTCAGTCTCCCCAAGGGTAGGAGAGAGAGCAGCAATTGCTACGTGTCTGAACTGGAGAGGGAAATAATAACCGCCCACTGTAGACTGAGCACACACTGTTCCAGGCACCGTGCTACGTGCTTGACAAGCGTCATCTCACTTCATCTTCACAAAACTCTGTGAAGCCATAGTTTCCCCCATTCTGCAGATGAAGAAACTGAGACTCAACAAGGGAACTTTCTAGAGGAGTGGAAAGCTGTCCCTTAGTTCAGGCAGTGGTTACACAGGTGTGTCCATTTGGAAAAAACAATTGAGGTGTGCACTTAAGATTGCTGTACTTGACTCTCCAGCAGTTACACTCCCGTTTTTTAAAAATGCCGTGATAGAAAAAATAAACTGAGGTTCAGAGAGTTTAAGTGACTTTCTCAAGATCACACAGCTAATGGTGGCAAATTGGGGCTTTGAACCGGATCTGTCGGACCACAGGGCCCACGGTCACTACCCTTGTCATACTGTTGTGTCACGTGACAGCATCGCAGTGACTCTACCCACACCTCAAGTCTGCAGCCTGTTCCAATTTGCTGAATCCAGACTCGAGGGAGTGTCTGGGAGATCTGGGAGGCTCTGGAAAGAGATCTGAGTCTGGACAAAGGGCAGAGGCGCAGAGCAAATTAGAACAATCTTCTCTTTCTCCTTGCCAGTGCAGCTAATATCAGGGCACAAGAGCGCCCTATGGACTGCAGCTCTCAGCCCCTCAGTTTGTCCTTTGTGCAGTGCACAACCTGAACATCTGTACATAGTCCTGGTAGGGATGCCTCAGATCAGGCAGAAGGTATGTCACCCACACTGTGGGCTTTGGGCAGGGGGCAATGCACTTCCTGACCCACTGCACTCTCCTACGTGGGCATTTCTGATGTCCCTCCTTCTGTCTGGGACTTGAGGGGCCTCTTCTTTGGGTTCAGGCCCTAATAGAGTCCTTAGCTGGAGTGCACGCACAGGGGGGTCACTCAGTCACTCAGCAAATGCTTGGGGAGGGTCTTCTCTGTGGCAAACCCTGTGCTGGGCTCTGGGGACAGAGATGATCAGACCTAGTCCCTGCCTTGGAGCAGTCTCGGCAAGGGCAGGAGATGCAGGAAGCGACAATGACAAAAAGCAGGAGCTGGCACTCTTGCACAAGTAGGAAAGGTGCCCTGCCTCAGAGCAGAAGACTGTCCTAATAAACAGACAAACCCCAGATGACAGTAGTGCAAGGGTGGCCCAGAGTGGCAGGGCCAGCCTGCATAGCTGCGTGGCCCTCCCGCGCCCACATGTGCAGGCCAAGATCAGAACCGAGGTCCTTCTCCCCCAAAGCTGTGCTCCCCGCAGCCTGGACCCCGGGCGGCCGCCAGTGTGGACCTCTCTGCCTCCACCGCATGGGAAGGGGCTGGCCCGGGGATCCCCAGGGCCCCTGCCTGCCTGGGATGGTCTGGGTTCTCTGCGTGGGAGTGTGTGCGGGCCTGGTCTTCGAGACAGGGCAATGGGCCTTGAAGCACACGACAGCATTCCTCTTCAATGTGACGTGACCACAGGGGTCACTTGGAAAGGGCGGGAGATATGGGTCATGGGAGAGAGCATGAGCACAATGGGAGCCCCTCCCATATGCACTGTGGTTTACCCCAGGCCAGGCCTCTTTCCACACCCGGTTCACTGAGCCTGCAAAAGAATGGCTGAAGCAAGGGAGCCTCAGAGAGCTCAAGTAACTTGCCCAAGGTCACACAGCCACCCTGTGGCCCAGCGGAGCCAGGAACACCAGCCTGCCTCTGGGTCCAGGCCTCCTTCCCCACTCCCAGCTGGTCTCTGGCTCACATGGGTGGGCTCAGGGGGGCAGGGGGCTGAGCCCCCGGGCTGGGCCCCACCAAGCGCACTGAGGCGTTGGAGCTGCTGATGATGACGGAGCTGCCGTCTGCTGGGAGGAGGTCACGGTCTGCAGACGCCACGGTCTGTTGGCTTTGCGGGCAGGATGAACTGGGGAGGCCCACCTGGGGCTAGACAGGCCTGGGCCGGGGGCTCTTACCTCTGGGAGGTCAGGGCTGTGGGAGAGCAGGGGGTGGCAGCAGCACCGCCTGGGCCCTCCTGCGTCCCCCTCCTGTTGGCGTGAGGGAGCAAACAGCCCGTGGACGCCTCCTTTGCCGAGGCAGGTGGATGGGTGGTGAGCCAGGTGGGGGCTGAGGGGGGTGTGGACTGGAGGGGACCCACATTCCCCAAACTGGAAGGCCAGCAGGCAAACTCAGAGTTGGTTCCTACTAGCAAGAGCAGAATAGCTGAGCATGGGGGCTCTGGAGCCACACTCCTGGGTTCAAGTCACAGCCACCTGTGTGACGTTGGGCAGGCCACTTCCCCTCTCTGTGCCCAGCTGGGACACGGTATCTCGAGAGCTGCTATCAACGTTTACCTTGGAAGGTTGTTACGACAATTAACTACTAACCCTCAGGACCAGCGAGTCAGGGCCGGGGCAGAGGTCAGGACCCAGGGCTCCTTTCCACAAAGGAGCAGCGTTTCAGAGGGCTCCCCAGGATTGCCTCCAGCCCCCCTTCCCTTTCTGGGCCTCAGTCCTTCCATCCTCAGGGTGAGTGGGTCAGCCTAGCAAGTCCCCAAGTCCCGGAGGCCTCAGCCACACCATGCCCTGCCCCCCTCGAGCTCTGCTAGGGGAAGCAGGAGCAGCAGGACCAAGCAGCTGACCAAGGGGCCCAGGACTGAGGACAGGTGACCCACCCAGAGGGAAGGAAGGGGGGATGGTCTCTTTAAGGACATTGGGAGTGGTGGCAGAGGTGGAGGGGCTGTTCTTGTGGGTGTGGGGGGGGACCGTTTCCCCCATGTCACCTGCCCAGCTGACTGAGGCCAGGCCCTTCAGACAATGAGAGCAGGATCAGGATTGGGGTACCCCAAGCTGCCCCCCAAATCTACTTCATTTTCAAAAAACAAAGTATGGCAAAGTCTTCTTCTCTGGGTGTGGATTGACAAGGATTGCTGTGTGTTTAGGGTCAGGCAAACCTCATCCACTTAATGCTGTGTGACCTTGGGTAAGACACTCAACCTCTCTGTGCTTCCATTTCCTCATCTGTAAAATGAGAATAATAATGACACAGGGGAGAGATCCTTAGCCAGTGTTGGTGCTCAGAAGACACTAGTTCCTTCCCCTCCACTTGGTGATTCAATGCAGCCACCTTGATGCCACCTTAAATGAGCTAGGCCGTGGTGTGGGCTAGGGTCCCACACAGACCTGCCTCAGTTCCTGCCTGCTTTCTACCAGCTCAAAGTTCCTGCGAAGGAGAAGCTGATGCTGTGGCCAAATTGTTGGGACACGTGAAGGCTTCATGCTGGAGGTGGAGGCGCCTGGGTGTTTACCCATAATTGTTGAAGTTGGGGGCTCAGTGCATGGAGTTCAGTACACTAGTGTATATAATTTGGATGTTTTAGGTTTTCCACAATTAAAGTTTTTTCAAGAATCACCTAAAATTGTATCAAGTACCACCAGCTATATGTGACATTCTTCAAGAAAAATTAAACAGTCTTTTCCCCAATTCACTGCTCTCATCCTTAAATCCAGGGGTTGTCAGTCTACATCCAGGAGCCAAATCCAGCTGGCTCTCTGTTTTTGTAAATAAAGTTTTATTGGCACCCACCAGGCCCGTTCTTTCCGTGTTGCTGTGGCTGCTTCTGCTCTGCAGGCGGAGCTGAGTCGTTGAGACAGAGACCACACGGACTGACAACTCCGAAATGTCTACCGCCTGCCCTGTGGAGAGCGTCTGCCGAGTGCTGTCCTACCTCCCACCATCCTCGGTACTCGTCCGCATCTTTGCTCTCGGGATGGCAGTCCTCCCCTCCAGCTCGAGCCCGGGGTGGGGGGTGAGGGGTCCTGATGACTTCTGGGACCATGCAGATGGCTGTCCAACACCACTGTCATCCCCGCTCACTGTCTCCACCCCCTTTAGCAGCCACTCCCACAATCCCGCCTTGGACCCTGCCACCACCTGGCATGGCTGCATCTTCAAAATCAACGATTCAGACCCCGACTCTCTGCCTCCAGACACCTGCCTTCCAGCTTGTCTGTGTGATCCGTGCCCCGGTCAACAGGTTCTGACCTCACCGGGTCTTTCCGTGAGCTGACCTCTCTGCTTCCTCCCAGTCCGGAAGCTCTCTTCTTTACTTCCCTCCTTATCCACGGTCCACCACTTCAGTAACACTCTTGCTAATACCCCAGACCTGGGGCCTTTTTTCTTTGCACCAAATCTAAAAAGAATCCACTGATGGATGAACCCGACTCTGCATTTTCTATGTTTTTGAGGAAGACCAGCCCTGGGCTAACATCTGCTGACAATCCTCCTCTTTTTGCTGAGGAAGACTGGCCCTGAGCTAACATCTGTGCCCATCTTCCTCTACTTTATATGTGGGACGCCTGCCACAGCATGGCTTTATGAGCGGTGCCTAGGTCCACGCCTGGGATCCGAACCGGTGAACCCAGGGCCTCCAAAGTGGAGTGTGTGAACTTAACCACTTGGTCACAGGGTCAGTCCCCCAACTCTGCATTTTTTGATGCCTAGACCAAGTGGCCAAGCGCTGTTGAAGAAGAAAGACACACAGCAGTGCAAATTGTTGTCACTACCCTTTCCTGCCACACTCAGACAGCTAACACTGACCCCAACTCCAAATGCACTGACCTGGTTAACACATTTCCCCTTTGTCCACAGCGGCTATTTCAAGCCTTCTCCAGCCTCTGGTGGTGGGATTTGAACAGGCTGAGATGGGGCGGAAAGGGCATTGCAAGTGAAGGGAGCAGCAAGAGTGAGGACGAGGAGGGGGCCCTGCCGAAAAGGAGCTGCGTGTAGCCAGAGGGCAGAGAGTGGGGCTGGAGAGGGAGGCCAGGTCCCGGAGGCAGCCACATCCTATAGATTTGTCAGAATGCTCTCTGTACTGAGGAGCCACAGAAGGCTTTGGAGCAGGCAGTGGACAGATGGGAGGTGGGCTCCAGCAGGAGCAGGGGCGGGGAATCAGGGAAGAGGCGTGAGGAAGGCGTGTTCATCCACCTCCCGCTCTGCGTCCGTCTGACAGGTTACAACAGCCCTCCAAGGAGAGAGCGCAGCTTGCAGGCAGCCCCAGGCGAACCCCTGGCCCTTCTGGGGAGGCCCCGCCTGTCTGCAGCGCACAGCTTCTGTGTCCCTCAGCCAGGGAGCACCAGCGACAATGCCCTCGGGAGGGATGGCTGGCCCAGTGGCTGGGCGCCCCAGGACAGATGGCCAAACCTCTCTGAGAGTGTTGTAAAGCGGGAATAATGACATCTTCATGTGTCCAGCTTCTCTGTGGGGTGGAGGAGGACTGACTTTCCAGAGTACCTACAATGCACTGGGCTCCCTCTCATCGCCGCCCCACAGCCGTTGGAGGTAAACCCAAGCATGGCCACATTACAATCAGGAAACTGAGGCTCGGCAGGGCGGGGGACCTTCGTCAGATCCCACAGACAGCGATGGTGCCAGACCTGGAGCCCCCGTGTTAGACTCCCACCCGGCCCCTTCCCTGCACCCAGCTGCTCCCCCGGACTCACCAACCGTGAAGATCCGGCACTCCAGGCAGGAATTCGCATCCGTCGCCTTGCACACCTTCCGTGGAGGGAGCTCACCCCCACAGGCAGCACCCTTCGTCATTTCTCAGGGGGAGCTGAAACATGACAAGCTCATGGGTCGCGGTGCATGCCGCGAGAGCTGGCAGTGGCGGCCTCCCACCTCCCCGCCTCACCTCAAAGGCTGCCCTTCTCCAGACGGCACCCTCCGTCTCAGCCAGACTTCCCAGGATGCACGCAAGAAGCTACCCCGGCTCCAGTCTGTCCTCGGAGCCCAGAGGGGGCAGTTCTCCAAAGCAGGGCATCCCCTCCACGGTCCTGGCCCCTACACCCGTGAGTGCTTCAGCCAGAGATGACGTTGGCATCCTCGGCAGCCTCCCCCTGTTGGCTCAGGGCCACTGTCCCCTCCACTCCTATCCTGGGTGGCCTGCAGGTGGGCTGAACCACAGGTGGCAAATATTTGCTGACCGAGGGAATGCATTGTCACTGAAGACCACTCAGCAGGTGTCTGCATGCCTGTGCCAGAGGTGAAACACGGGGCAGTGGCTGGGGAAGGAACTGCCCGAAGCCTCACACCTGTGGGGAGGCCCAGACACAGGGTGACCCCACCCCAACCCCAGTCAAGTTCAAAGGCTGGGGGAGAAGACTGGGGCCAGATGGGACCATTAAACAACGGGGCACAAGTGAAGATGTCAGCAAAGGCTGAGATGACAGCTCTGCAGCTGTATCTGGGCAGGAAAGAGCTGGGCATGAGAAAGTTCCAGAACAGGGCAAGGGAAGGGCATCAGCAGCTCCAGGAAAACTTGAATATCCAGAGAGACCCCAGACGGGGTGGTGCTAACAGGAGGGGCTGGGGGGAGCGGGGCGTATGAGGGTCCTCCTGGGGAAAGGGTATGGCTGTGCGCTGTGCCAGGCAGAGGGTCTCACAGCATCTCAGTTCCACCCCAAATCCATGCAGCCTCAGCCAGGACACCGCCTCTCTGAGGCCCCCCTCTCACTCCTGCAAGCAGGGATAACAGTACCAATCCCACGAGGTCGTTAGAGCAGAGGAGACGATGGCCTGACTTGCAGCAGGTGTTGGGTAGAGAGGACCTCGCCCCAACTCTAAACCAGGCCAGGCCTCCAGCTCCGGGCTGCTCCTGTGTGAAGCTGGCCTGTCCACCACTTGTTTAGAATTATTCATAGTGATACCAGCTACATCTTGTTAAGATCTACCCCACGCTTTACAAGCCCTCACACCAGATCCTCAAGGCCACGTCATGAAGCAGGTGCTGCCACCGTCCTCCCTTTAGAGATGAGGATGCTGACGATGCTGGGAGCTGGCGAGACTTCCTGAGGAGCAAAGCCGGCTTGAGACAGGGGACTCCAGGGCCTGTGGCTGTGCTGCAGGACCCTGTCCATCCTGTGGCCGTTTCCTTCCTGCAGCTTGCCACCTAGGCCACTCATCTGGCCCAGAACCACCTGCCACCTTCTGTTGTCCTTAGAACGGTCAGCAGTGGGGTGCTGGGTTTCCCAGGGCAGAGACTCTATCCAGTGTCTCCTGGTCCCCTACTCACGGCAGGGAGAGATGGCAACCTCGTGCCCCTGTGGAGAGATGAAGGCCTGGGTGTAGGAGGGGGGACTCCTGCCGGGGCCGGGGATGGGTCCCCAGAACAGCTAGGAGTCCAAGGCTGAGAGGGGAACCCACACAGCTTGCCACCTCCGGAGGCTGGCGAGGACCCGGGCTTCCTGCCTGCAGCTGAGTCCTGCCCGGCCGCAGAGAAGGGAGGCGCAGGGAGGAGGAACAGTGGGTGTTCAGCCCCGGGGCCCAGGCCTGGGCGTTGGAACCTCCCCTGCTTGGCGTCTGGGGTGGGTGCAGAGGAAAGGGTGCCAGATAGGACTGAAACTTGGGATCTGTGGGTGCCCCGGACAAGCCCCGTCTCTTCTCAGAGCCTCAGTTTCTGCCCGCTGACCCTTCGGTTGGTGGAAGTGTCCAGCGAGATTGTGTGTGCACGTGCCCGGTGGGGTCCTCCCCGGCTGTTCTCCTCACTGTTGTCGTTGTTGGTATGTAACCTCAGGGCCCCCGTGTGCCTGTCCCAGCAGGGCTCCAGGTGGGGGCAGAGGTGTGGTCTGCTCAGATAAGGGGTCCCTGGCTCCCTAACAGGAAGGCAGGGGCACCACCTTGTGATTACAGGGGCCATCATAACAGTCGGGTGAGCCAGGAAAATAATTACATGGCTGCTCCTTCCTGCTGCCAGAGCTCACGGATGGGGAAGGGCAAGGTGGGGCCATGGGGCGGGAGTGCTGGGGACTGCCAGCAGCCCTTGTGCCTGTCTGGTCCACATTTCCAGGTGGGTACTCATTGGGAGACCCAGCACGGGGCTGGTCTTGGCTAATTGTACCCCGGCCTCCCCCTAGGATGGGCTTCTGGGGTGAGGGGTACGTGGAGGGGGCTGGGCTGGGCTGGGCTGGCCGAGGAAGGCCTCTGTCTCCATGACCTTGGAGGCCTCTGGCCCTCTCTGGATGTTAGTATTCCCGCCTGTACAATGGGGGTTTCTTTCTGACTCTGCTTCTCCCAGATGTGTGATCCTGGCGGGGGTTGGGGGTTAATGTTTGCAGGGCCCTGTGGCTGAAACAGGCCTAGGGAGAGTGGGGCCACTCAGTCAGGCTCGTGTGCCTCATGGGGACTGTGCCACATCGTCCCCCAGCCTCCCTGCCTCCCTGCATCTGTGTCACTCCCTCCACAGGGTGTGGACATCCCCCCAAAACAAGCAGACAGGCCTCCTCCAGGATGGGCACCTGGCACAGAGGAGGCACCTGGAGATGTTTGCTGGAGGGAAGAACTCCAGGCAGAGGGAACAGCATACGAAATGCTCAGAGCTGAGGAGACCTGGCCATCCCTGTGTGGCTCAATGACTCAGTTGGGGTGGAGACAGAAGCGGTAGGAGATGGGGCTGGGGAGGGCATCTGGGGCAGACAGAGGGGGCCTTGGATGCGAGGTTGAGGCCTGGAGATGGGGAGGCCACTGCACAGGCCACATTTGCTCCAGGAAGAAGCTCTGTGTCCGTAGCACGGAGGGCATAGCACAGAGCCAAGAAAGGAGGCAAGAGACGAGGAACGGCAGACCTGGAGAGCATGGCTGGGGCAGGGCATTCCAGAGCCTCGACATATGTGTCAGGATGGCCCAGAGAACAGGTGCCCAGCCCTCTGGTCTCCCAGCACAGGGCAGAGGTGGGGAGAGGCCGGTGTTCAGCAGCCTCGGCGCCTGGGCCCAGTGCTGCCCTGGGGGTCAGGGCCACAGGCTGGACAGTCCACCTGGGCAGGGCCCGGGCAAGGGCAGTCCCCGCCCAGGCAAAGACAAGCTCGGCCAGCGCGCAGATGGGGAGCCTCCCCTCTCAGCTAGCAGCCCCCCCCGTCTTCCCGCCCTGGGCTGAGGGCTTCTGCCTCAGCTGGAGGCTAACACACAGCCCCTGCCCCATCTCCCCTCCAACACCCAGGGAAGGCCATCCTTCTGCCCAAAAGCCTGCTGCCCCCTAGCCCCTCCCCCCGAGTTCCCCAGAACCCATCTCCACACTTCAAGACTCACAATGCCACTTCTTCCAGGCAGCCTCCCTTGAGCCTTTCCCACTCTGGGTTCCTACAGTTCTCTGATCATGATGCATTGGCAGCATCTGAGCCTGTGCCCTTTGACCCGTGCCACCAGGGTCCCAGGGTCACCCTGAGGTCTGGGACTCCTGGGTGTGCCCGATTCCTAGGTGTGTGTCCCCAGCGTGCTGGGTAGTACATGCCTCTCTGAGTCTTAGTTTCTCAGCTGTAAAGTGGTATGATGACCACCACCAAGCCCATCCCACAGGCTGCCTGGGGCCTGCCGAGACTGTGAAGTGAGGGCACTTATGGGGTGCTCTTAGCATCCTGCACAAGGAGGGTGTCATGACCAGCATCCTCCGGGGCGCAGGTGCTGTGTGTGCTTGGCACCCACGGGGTCGGGGAGAAAGGAGGCTGCTCCCTGTCTGGTCTGTGGTTTCATCTGAGCCACTTACACCCTGAGGGCCTCGCCCAGGCCATGCCCAGCTCTGAGCCTCCCTGCCCTGCCTTGTCTGTCCCAGAAGCCCCCACTCCCGGGCCCCCATTGTTCTCAGAGCCCTTCCTCCTGGGTCACCCTCCCACCTGGAGCTCTGGAGACAATGCACATTCCCAGAATTCCGCAGCCCCCACTCCTGGCCCCAGCATCCTTCAAAGAGGCCTCGGGGGCTGGGGTCCTCCTTGTGGAGGTGCCAGGCCACATGCCCCTCCCACGCCCCTCCCCCTCTACCAGCTCTGCCGCCTCTGAAGTTCCTCCCGCGGCACTGAGGAGGGGCCCTGCAGTGGAGGGTGTCACCAGGGGACTTGCATCCCAGCCAGGATGGCTGAGTTTGACCCAGGCTCTTTCTAGGACCACTGGGCAGCCCCAGCTAAGCCGCTGCCCTCTCAGGACCTGGGTCTCCCCCTCTGTAAAGTGGGGCAGAGACAGCCGGGTGTGGTGGTCACGGGCTCGGCCTCAGTGTTCTCCTCCGTCACATGGGGATGGTACACACGTACCTCACAGATGGCTGTGTGGTTCACGTGAGCTGTGCAGACAGCCCACCGAGTCTGGGGCCCGGCCACCACGAGCTCAAAGGGAACAGCCATCTCTAAGGGGACTTTCCCAAGCGCCCCTTGTCCGGGTCACCTCTGTCGTTCTTTGCTCCCATCTCTGACTGTCCTTGCGGTCCAGCCCCCGCCTTTCCCCATGCTGTCGCCCTGCCCGACCCCACTTCTCCCCTGCCATCCACTGCCTCTCTCCCCAGAGACTCACCAGGCCAGCCCAGCCCACACGGACCTCTCCCACCCCCACCTCCCCATCTAGTCGTTCTCTTTGTCGGGCATCCTCCGTGCACTAGCACTGCACATACCACACCCCCCAGCACAGGTACCCGCTCTGGCACACCTCCCTGGCCAGACTCCTGGCTCCACAGAGACGTATCTGCTTTCTAGTTCAGTTCCCCCGTGAGCTCCCGCTCTGTGAACTGCCCTCCGGTTGCTCCCGGTCTGTTGGAAAGATGGGCATGCGACTCCCTCTGAAACACAGTGACCTGAGCCTGCAGGAGGCCAGGGGCCGCCCAGAGGAGGGCGCTTAACTCTGTTGGGGAAGGGGGTGATCAAGGACAGCTTCTCAGAGGCGGTGGTGCTGAGCTGGATTTTGAACGATGAGAACGACTCTTCAGACAGACGAGGGATCCCCTCACAGTGGGAAAATGCGCGCAAAGCCCCGAAGCCTGAAGCTACTGGAAGGGCTGAGGAGAAGGGGGAGACGGCAGGGGCTGGACTGTGAAGGGGCGCATGGGCCAGGCTCAGGCACCGGGGAGCCGCTGGGCAGATGAGGCCTGGGAGGGAGAAGGGCCCTCCTGGCTGCTGGCAGGGCATGGGTTGGAAGGGCGAGACTGGAGTCCTAGGAGGGGCAGGGACTCGGCCTGAGCCCCACTGTGCGGGGAATAGGGGGCGAGTTCATGCGGGCGTCTCAGGCTCTGGGCTGGGCCTCTGCTGTTCTCTCCTGGCGTCTCTCCGCCTGGGCGGTCTCATCCCCCAGCCCTCACCTGGACGTACAGAAGCCTCCTCACTGGGCCCTCTGCCCCCACAGGCTGCCCTACCTAGGAGGCAGGGGAATTTTTCTAAAAGTCTTTCTCTAAACCTCAGTGTCCTCATCCAGGCTGGTGAAGCCTTAGGGCAGGGCCGGGGCCTGCTCCCCCGTCACCCAGCGCCCAGCCCTGGCCCTGGCACAGAGATGATGCGCCGTCACGGGAATCCTTCATTGATCCCAGCCCTACCTGGCCCGGCGGCCTCACCTCCCGTGCCTCTCCTCAAGCTCCTGCTCTCCCACCGCTCTGGCCTTGAACGTGCCCTGCCTGCTCCTTCTTGCTTCCGCCTCCGCGAGCTCTTCCCTCTGCCTGGGACGCCCTCCCCTCACCCCTCTGACCAGCTCACTGTCCCACAGCTCTTAGCTTTAAGGGCCAGCCTTTCCCCGGAACAGCCCTTCCCAGCACTCAGGCTGAACAGCTCCCTTCCACGCTCCCCACCTCTCCCTGCAGAGCCTCCTCCACAGAGGCTACCTGTTAACCCCGGGGGCTGGCTCCCCACCAGGCTGCAAGCCCCGTGGGGCAGAGAGCAGAGCCAGCCTGGCAGAGCAGGGAGCTGCGCCTCGCGCTCCTAGGCCCTTGTCCAAGGCCCTTTCCAGAGCCCTCACGGCCTCCGGGGGCTGGCAGGGCAGGGGCCCTCCCAGTGGGCCTCACATGGGGAGTCAGGGGCCTAGGCGGGACAGGACCCCAGGGTCGCCTAGGGCTTATACCCCCTTACCTCCCTTCTCCTTAGAGTCCCTGAGGCCTAGGAATCCAGGGGCCTTCCAGCCACAGTCACACACCCCCACTTCTCCTCTGACATCCCCCTTCTCCCACTGAGACCCAACTCAGACATCGCCCTCTCTCTGAAGCCATTGCTGACCTCCAGGCAGGGTTGGTGGCCCTGCCTCAGGGTGGCCCTGTGTCACTCATAGCTGTCTACCAGTCTCTCCTCCCCACGCCAGGTCTGGAGCCCCTTGATGTCTCTGCATCCGTCTCTGCATCCCCCGGGCCCAGCGCAGGGAGCTCAGTGAGGCTTGGTGTTGACCAGATGGGTGGATGGCGGAAGGAGGACAGACGAACAGAATGACTGAAGGAACAGCCCAATCTCCAAACGGCCCCCAGCCTGTCCTCTGGCCCCTCCGTCACCCCTGCTCTGGCCTCCCAGGCAGGACAGCCCTGGGCCTCACCGTCCCCTTGCTGGCCCTGATTGGTGGGGTCCCTGAGGTGGTGAGAGGAGTCTGAGTTCCCCCCTCTCCCCGCTTGGCTCACGTGCCCCTCTCGAGTCTCCAAGCAGAGAACCCCCCTCAGGGAAGGGACGCTGTCAGCTCATTTGTCAACCTGCCGGTAGGTCGACACCTGCCCGCCACACAGGGGAGGGCCTGGCTCTGCCCTCCCCGCCGTGGCCTGTTTCCCTTGGAGCAGTTTCCCAGAGCTGTCTGCTCCCCATGAGCAAAACCCACTCATTTCCTTCTGAAAATACAAACCACTTCCTGGCTTCGCAGAGAACTGTCCGGGTGAAATGGGCCATGGTCTCAGAGCAGTCTGTGCACTGCCCCCCCCCCCCCCCCCACCAGCTGGTCAGGGACGTGTCCCCCTTCTCTCCTCTCCCCCTGCCCCCATCCCCTACCCCCGTTCATATACCTCCCTCCAGATGCACAGACTCAGCCCATCCACGGGCTTGGTCCCAGGACTCCTGTCGGTTCAGCCCCACACAGAGGATGGGGCGGGTACAGAATGCCCTTTTATTCAGCAGACTTCACCAAACACCTTCTCTATGCCAGGGCCTGTGCAGGCACTAGGGTGATGGGTGAGCAGGCCCTGGCCCTGACCTAAGACTTTGCCAGTCTGTATGGGGACACTGAGGTCTGGAGAAAAGCCAGACCCTGGAACCCCATATCTGGGTTTGCATCCTGACTCGGCCACACCCAAGGCTACATGGCCCCGGGCAGTCCCTGGACTTCCTCCCTGAGTGTGGATCAGAGGCAATAAGGTGTCCTCAGCGGAGCTTGTACACTGTAAAACCCTATACAGGCTACAAGGCAACGCATACCGGTGCTCAATGGACATTTCCCTCTGGGGAGTGCTGACAAGCTTCCCAAGGGGATCAGTTTCCCCAGAGCCCCCATAGTGGGAGCCTGGAGGTCTGCCACTCACCGCCTCCATCTCCACCCTCTACCCTCTAAGGGGCTGTCATTTTGTATGTGCTGTTCCCTCTGCCTTGGGCGCCTGCCCACAGCCTAGCTGCCTGATTGACTCATCTTCAAAATTCAGGTCAGGCTGAATCTCTTCCCCTCCCAGGGAAACCCCGACCCTCCTGACCTCAGGCTGTGTTAGGGGCCCCCTCCTGGCTTCTATAGTCCCTAAGCTTCCCTTTGTCCCAGCACTGAGCACAAGAGTTTGTCACTGTCATTGTCTGTGTCCACACCTGTCCCCCCACCAGACTGACCTCATCGTGGACAAAGGCCAGGTCTGACTCATTTCGGGGTCCCCAGCTCCGGTGTGGGGCCTGGAGTGGAGCTGGCATCAGGAAAGGTGTGTGGAGGGGGTGGAGGAATCTGGTGATAAACAAGCAAAGGGAGCAGAGTCCTGGAGTTTTCTCAGAGGTTCTGATTTCTCGGTTTCTTTACTCCCTTGAGAACCCAGCTTTTGTCAGACCCTGTGTCTCACCTGAGGTTTTGGAAAGCACCATCCATGTTTATGGGGTGGTGCAGGACCTGAGGCGGTGGTGGTACACAGGGCGCTGTGTGGCTGGAGTCAGGCATTGAAGCTCTGGCTCGGCCTCAGTGGGTCCCTGTTCCCTCCCATCCCCAAGCCTCAGTCCCCAGTCCATGAATGGAGACGGGACAGTGCCTGGGGTCCTTGCCAGGCAGCCATTTCAGCCGTCTTTGTGTCTTCCCCAAGCTATCCTTGGGCCTCGCACTCCAATGCCTGCGGCCCTGGGAAGTGAGACTGACAGCAGCAGAGGCGGAACCCCCGCGGCATTAACGGGAGTCATGTTTACCGGGCTGGGCCCAGAAAATGCCTCAAGTGGAACGGAGCTCGGCTTGGAGCAATCCGGCATTGTCCCTTCTGGCTCCTGAACCTTGGAATGGACCACCTGGTGGCATCTCATTCCCCAGACATCTTGGCAAACTTCAGAGGGGAGCTAGGCAATGCCTCGGAGCAGAGGGGTGGATAAGGATAGGTTTGCAGGGCTTGGGGACCCGAGAGTCAGCTTGTCCAGCCCCCAGCCCCATGCAACGGTCCCCGGCAGGCTGCACTGTGCCCTGAGGGGAGAAGGACTTGGACTTGTCCTGCCGGCTGCCTCTCAGCAGCACCCTGCACTGGCACCCAGTGGCATGGCTCTCTGACATGTCACCTCTGCCCGGTCTGTGGCTTCTTTCCCACCATCGCTGAGGTCCTGAGGGCAGAGACCTGGTCGTCCTTGTCCCTCTGTCCCCAGCCTGGCCCTTTTCTAAGTTCCTCCTCTCTGCCCTGCCCTGCGCTGAGCTCTCAGGACCAGAGAAGCATCAGACATGGTCTTGCCTTTGGGGAGTCTAGCAGGGAAAACAGCTGGGTGCCTCAGAGGATCAGGCATCAGAGGATGAGGCAGGAATCCATCCATCCATTCACCCATCCACCCACCCACCCACCTATCCCTCTATCCCTCCGTCCCTCCATCCCTCCATCCCTCTATTCCTCCCCGCGCCCCCACCCATCCACCCACTTGTCCATACATCCTTCCATCTATCTCTTGACAACAGTCCCATCAGCTTCTGGGGAGCAGAGTTACCAGCACAGCTTCAGGGATCAGATGGTTCTGAGTTGAAAACTATCCCCCACTGAATGACTGTTGGCTTCTCTCTCCATCTCTCTGGGCTTCAGTTTCTTCATCATTAAAAACCCTACCTTGGGGCCATCTCCATGGCCTAGCGGTTAAGTTCTGCATGCTCCACTTCAGCAACCCAGGTTCACGGGTTCAGATCCAGGGTGTGGACTGACACCACTCATCAGCCATGCTGTGGTGCTGACCCACATATAAAATAGAGGAAGATTAGCACAGATATTAGATTAGAACCAATCTTCCTCAGCAAGAAAAAAAAAAACCCACAAAAACAACAAAAAACCTACCTCACAGGATCATTATGAGACTTCCTGAGACAAGACACGTGAACTGATAAGAACAGTGCCTGGCACCATGGCAGACTTACCCAGAAGGTAATGAAGTCTGCATTTCAGGGCCCTTTGCTTGCATTTCTCCCTTCTCTGGGAGACACTCTCAAAACATATTTCCATGGTTGTATGTTCTGTAAAATTTTGTAAAATGTAAGATATTCTAGCCTCAAAGAGTTGATAGCACTGCTTCTTTTCACCCTGAATCCCCCTCCATCTTCCTTTCCTGATGAGGGGTATGGAGTGGCTGAAGGACTTTGGGGATCCGCTGAAGGGAAGTTGAGGATACATTTACAGTAATTTGGGGCTAGTGGTCTATGTTTGTATGGTTTGCAGTCCCTTATGGGTTAGTTATTGCGAGCTGTCCTGGTATGGGAACAGCTTCCAGAATGAAGACCCTACTGTGCACGGTGCCCACTCATTTAGCATCAGAACTGTGACCGGCCCTGGGAGTATGTGGATAGTGGAAGAGAAACAAGGCTTGAAATGTATGGAGCTGGCGGTCAGTCTGTGGAATATTCTTTCGAGCATCTGATGTGTAAAAGTATAAGCAAAGAATTTGGGCCTTATCAAAGGAGAAACTCCCTCCTCTCAGGAATGTCACTCACAACAAAGCCTATGTCATTAGAAGTTATAAATACGTCTTTTTTTCTCTAGATGAGAATCATGTAAAATTATGTAAAATAGAACTTACCAGAAGTCCTGCAATTGTCGGGCACAATCTGTAGCAATACCATGAACAGCAAGTACCTTTGTGCCTGAAGTTGCATATTTTATGTATCCCACCTATCAATAATAAGGAATTAATTTCAGTTGATCCTACAAGAGGAAATTCTGAATTATCTTTCTTTCTCTGGGAAATATCACAAAAGTTATTGTAATATGAGGAGGCAAATAAAGAGATTGTAGTTCAAAATTATAAGAAAAAAGTGTCATAGAGGTATTTGTGGCATTTGATTAAGAAAAATATTATTTTCTGAATTTGGTGATGTTTGGGGTATTTGTCCACTTCTAAAAATTTATAATTGATTTTGAGCTCTTTTCTCATTCTAAATAAATATTCACTTTCGTACTCGATTTTGTATTTTTCTTCTTAAAGAGAGCTCCCCAAATGTATATGTTTTGGGCCCCCCAAAACTGGGTCCAACCCCCCTAATAGCACTCAGGAGTGTTGGAAGTTTCTGACTTGGTTCTCTCGCCCGGGCCAGGACTGCTGTCAAGTCTTCCCCCTCCTCCCACCACGGAACAAAACGTCCCCCACCCTTTACCCAATTATAAACAGGTGCGTGAAGGCAGCCACAGCGGCAGATGCAAGGTCAGTGCTGGCTCAGCCAGCCGATGTCCCTGCCACGCATCTGTCTCTCCCACCAGAGGGGAGGCTCCCGGGCCAGGATGCGTCTGACTCGTCTGGGTCCCCAGTGCCCAGCACGAGCCTGGCGAGGAGGAGGTCCTCAAACCCACAGCATCGGCCACAGCTCATGGACAGAGAAGAGTGTAGCCTGATGGTGTTCAGCTGAGCCCTCAGGACCCTCGGAGCAGCCCAGGAGCAGCCAACGGGGTCAAGGGAAGGCTGAGCGGTTGGGGTTCCAAGCCCCTCACTCCCTTCAGCCAGAGCGCCTTCCCTCTCATCGGAGATGTTTGTTGGGGTTCTGCACGAGAGCCCATCTGGAAACGTGACACAATGCTACAAACCACATGAGAAACCTGGGGTGCGCTTCCTGCCTCGTGTGGAAGCCAGGGCTGTGGCCCAGGCTCACGTGGGTGAGTGGAGAGAACGCCCCCCCGGGGGCATTTTGTGAGTTGACCTTACCTCTTGCATCCTTGTCTTTTTTCTGCCCTTGTTGTCCCTTCTTCCTTTAAAAACTGGTTGAATTCTACAGATGTCTGTAGGCCCCTCCCTCTGGGAATGAGGTAGGCTGGAAATAAATTAATTTAAAGGTTGATCAAAATTGTGTTGAGTGAAGGATGCTCAAACGCACATCCTCTCCCTTAGCCTAGCTCTCCCCGCAATTCTCCCTCTCCCTCCCTCCTCATGGAATAATCGTCAGCTCCTGTCTGTTTTCCCCACTAGTTGACAGCTCCTTGAGGCGGGGGCCTCAGATGGTGCAAGTTCTCACTACAGGTTTACGGAAAGAAGGAAGGACGGGAGCCCACTCAGGCTCTGGACTCACACACACCTGGGTTCAGATCCTGGCTCCATAGCCCGCCAGCTGTGTAACCCTGGGCAAGTCACTTCCCTGTCCGAGCCTCGTCTCTGGACTAGGAGTGATGGTCTGGATCTTGCGAGTAGGCGAAGAGTTGTGAGATAACGTGTGCAAAGCACCCAGCCAGGGCCTGGCACACAGTAGGTGCTCAGGAAAGGGCTGGAGAATGAGCTGACCTAGCTGGGAAGGAGCAGGGGCCTCTCTGTGTGAAGCCTGTCCCAAACTGGGGCCTCCCCTCTCCCACGAGCTCCTCAGCCCCGGGGGCTCCACATCCAGTGGGACAGAATCTATTAATCGGGCCAGTCTGGGAGGGTGGGTGGAGGCGATCAAGCCTGCCCAAGCTCGGCAGGCAGCCTAGCACCCCAAGCCTGCCAGTGCCGGCTGCGAGGTGTCCAACAACGGGGCATTGCAAGGCCTGTCTGCTACCACTAGCAGCACTGGCCCCCCGCCTGCTCAGCGCCCGCCCTGTGAAGTCTTTGAGGCTTGGTATACACAGTTAGGAGCCCGATATGACAGGATGGGCACAGCATGGGTGAGCTGAACAATCACATTCTAGAGCACATTCCCATAGAATGCACAGATGCCACTGAAAAATGCAGAAAACTTTGGTCCTATACGGGAAAAATGAAATAATATCATACCAGCCATTTATTGAATGCCTACAATAATGAGACATATTTATATTATTTAACTCTCTATTACGCCCATTTTACAGGTGGGGAAACTGAAGCTCAAGGAGGTGAAAACTTGCTCAAGATCACAGAGAAGCCACGTGCTGTGGTTGGCGCTCAGGCCCCACGCCCCAGCCCTGAAGTGTGTGCTGCTGCCCCGCCCAGGACCACCCACCTCTCAGCGCACACCTGTGGTAACCAGACCCTCCTGTGCCCAGCCTGGCGCTGGGGCTGAGGGCACCGGATAAACCTGCAGGGCTCTGCCAGGACAGGCAAGACACACACAGCACCGAGAGCAGGTAGCCATTCTCAGAGGAGGATCTAGACGGCCCTTCAAGGACTAGAGATGCCCTTTGTGCAGAGCTTTGAGGGGCAGGGAGAGAGGACAATCCCTCAGGACGTCTGCTTCGAATCCCCGTTAGACGGAAGAGAGCCTATGTCACAGAGGGATGCAGGGAGCAGAAGCAGAGCTGCAACTGTCTCCTGGGCCCATCACGCCCCCCTGGGGGCGCCGGCCTCCACCCACGGCTTCCAGTGGGTCCTTGATAACTGCTGAGAGGGGCACCCAGGTGGCAAGAAGGTGGGGACAGAGAAAGAACTGCCCGCTGACCTGAGGAGCAGCCTCAAGGGAGACCCAGTAAAGCGTTCATATCCCAGAGCGCCTGGCCAGGCAGAGCGGTGGGCAGACGCAGGCTCTCCCCACACTGCGCTCGCACATCTTTGCTGAATGAAGGAACGGATGAGTGAGTGAGGTCCCAGCGGGCAGAGCGAGGGCCAGCAGAACGGCAGTGCAGGGAGGTAAACATCTGAACCAGTGTCGGAAAGGACCTTCTCCCAGGCAGACCGGCCTCCCAAGAAAGGGCTACTCTGGGAGGAGTGAACTCCCCGTCACAGGTGAGCTGGAAGAATCGCTTGTGGAGGGCACGTGGTCAGGACCGCTAGAGCCAGGGTTCCCTCTGGGGGCTCTGGTACCTCTGGTTCTGAGAGCCTTTCCGCGGAGCCGCTGGGGACCAGAGCTGGTTCCCCTCAGGAGGAGGAACGTGCCTGCAGGCCAGAGACCTGGCGGCTGGAGGGTGAGCCCTCTGATGGTGCAGAGGCGGCAGGGCCCGCAAGAGCTCCAGGCCGGACACCAGCCCAGACCCTCCTGCCACCAGCTCTCTGTCCCCTCGGTGCCCTCACCTGCCCCGTCTGCTCTCAGGGCTGTTCTGAGGCCAAAACGATTCCTACTTCCCTCCACTTTGCCTCGTAAAAACAGGCTTACGTTAACCCTGTTTATACGGTGGGGAGAAAAATCAGCTTCGGATACAATTTCTTAGGGACAAGAGTTCCTTCTGTAGTTGAGGGTGGGGGTGTCCCCAGAACAGGCCCGTTCTCATCCTCACTGTCCCCAGGGCCACCTCATTCTTCAAGTCCCTTCACCTCTCTGAGCACCAGTTTCATCTTCTGTAAAATGAGAATATGACTATTTTACGATATCATAACAAGCCAAAGAAAAGTTCTTGAAGAAAGAGTGGCCCCCACCTGCTCCGGGGCCCGGAGGTCTGCTGAGATGCCCGGAAGTGCCTGCCCGGGCCTGGCTCTCTCGGACCCCCGGGGCGGTGTCAGCGCAGGGAGCCGCCTGCACCGTGCTGCTTCCTGGGCTCTTCGCTCCTCTGCCTGGGCCCCCAGCTGGGAGCCCTGGAAACTCTGAGGGCTTCAGACTCAAGGCGTTTTATGGACCCTGCGAACACAGCAGCCCCATAAAGTCCCTTCAGATGGCTTACAAGCCCTGAGACCACCCGGGATCCCCTGACCCAGGAACCCTGAGCTCACCAGGGAGTGACCGGGCCCCAAAACCAAGGGACGAGCTGCCAGAGACGATAGGTCTGGACCACTGAGATAAATCCCCTACCAGCTTTGCTGTCCCTGTGGCCTGAGAGACACGGGGAACGGCTCTCAACCAGCCAGGTCCAGCCCAGGAGGTGCTGCGAGACGGCTCCTCTGAGCAGTGGGTGAGCCGAGGACGGGCCTTGTCCCCAGACACAGGCTGACACCCCCTCCCCACCCCGTGTGGCTCTCAGAGAGGTGTTATGGGGAGGCAGCAGAGAGGTCTCCCTCTGCCTCCCTTTCGTGGGGGCTGTGCTTAAAGGTGCAGGCTTATAGTCAGCTGGGTTTGACCCTGCCGCCAGCCCTGTGACCTGAGGCCAGGCGCCTCAGCAAGCCAGCTCCCACTTGCTCATCCCACAGCGAGAAGGACGAGAGCAGCTGTTTCCGCCACATGGAGTCGTCGTGGGGACCAAGCAGGTAAAGGTGCCTGACGAGGCTATCATTTCGTCCCTGCTCTGCCCTCCAGGCAAGATGGGACAAACCACTGACCCAGTGGGTGAGGACATGCTGTTGTCACCAAGGCCACTTCTGTCTGGGATTTACCCCAATCCAGCTAATGGTCTTCTTGTTTCTGGCTTGCCAAGGATCTTCCAACAGGAGCCTTGGCTCCAGGGTCCTCTCCCCACACCCAGGGGCCACCCTCAAACTCTCTAAGCTCAAGGCACCCTGCAACCTGGCCCATGTGGCCCTGTCATTGACCTCCATTCTCCCAGCCCGGAAAGACCCCGTGTGTTTCACTCACACAGGCTACTACTACTATTAATAATAACAATAATAATAACTAGCATCTATGGAGCGCTCACTCCCACATACTACGTGTGACATATCATTGAATTACATACACCAACTCAGTCAATCCTCACAACCACTATGTGGTAGGTACCCAAATTATCCCGTGTTACAGATGAGGACACTGAGACACGGAGAGGAGTAACGGGCCCAAAGCTCATACAACCAAAGGTGGCAGAGCTGGGCTTCCAGCTTGTGAAGTCTGGCTCCAGAGCCCAGAGATGACCATTCTGAAGCCCATCGCCTGAGTCAGAACTCTGGGGGCTGTGCTTGAAGGCTGAGAAGAAACACTAGACTAGAAAGTTCCATCCCGATGCTGGAATCCATTCAAATCCCAAGTCAAGGACCCCTGGGCAAGTCACAGGATTTCTCAGAACCTCTGTTTTTTCATCTGTAACTTGGGAATGATGAAGTTGACCCCGCAGACGTCTCTGAGACTCAGTGAAATCGTGTAGGTATAACTGGCATGTGGAACAGGCTGGATTCTGTGGGGCACGAGTAAAAACACTTTATGTTTTCACCACGTTTCTCAAACCTGCCCCGTTGGCTCTCCAGCCATGACCAGGACCCACGGTGGGCCCAGCCTTCCGCTGCGCCTCAGGCGTGAAGGGATAGTCTCTTTTCAGGTGGTAACGGGTGCGCCCAATCCGACCTCAGCAGGTCACTTTCACACCTCGGCCCTCCTCTGCCAGCTCCATTTCCAGATTTAGCCGCTGGGTGGGGTGGGGTAGGTGGGGTTCCTCCGTTTCCTCACCTCCCTCCACTCCTCTGTGTCCCCCTCCACCTTCAGGGTCAGGTCTAGATGGGGGGGGTAGATGTAAAATGATGACAGTAGGGCTTCCCTGGGGCTGCCGGAACTGGCACAGGGGTCCTCTCGTGGTGGCAATGTCTAACCCCAGCTTTCTCTCTTTGGGGTAGCTTGTGGAGGTTTCGGTGTCCCCCCCCTTTCTAAGAAACAATTTGTTGACATCAGTGATGCCCCCTCTGATGTCTCCCATTCTCCCCCCAACCCCAGGCAGACACTACCCGTTGGGGTCACCAGGCCCTGGCAGGCTGCAGACCCTTGGGCTGGTCCTCACTACATGACTTGCGTGCCGTCCTGTTCCAGAGTGTCCACTTTGGCCCCGTTTCTTTGCTCACTGGACTCTGGCAGGGTGGGCCCTGTGACCCCTTTCCTGTCCCTCCAGCTCAAGGCTTCAGACAGTGCTTCAGGCAAGAAGCAGACATGCCTCCTTCCGGCCCCAAACTCCAGGACTTGCCCTGAGACGAGGACAGTCCTTGCACACCAAGCCTGTCCCTCCAGCTCCTGCCTCATCTCATACGTGGCCTGGAAGTGAGCTCCAGGCTCGAACTGGTTTAGGGCCATCCCTTTTTCCTGTCCTGCACGGAGGCCTTCCCGTGTGGGGTGCTGGGCATCTGTGGTATGCAATCCTCCACATCTAACACAAAGAAGGTGTCCATAAAGAATTCCAGACCCTTTTCTTCCTAAAACAAGAGGAGCTGGGGATTCAGGGGAGGAAACAGAAGAGCAGAAGGCAGGGCTGCAGCCAGCCCAAGGCAGAGCGAGCCTCCACGGCTCCCAGAGATGCACGGAAAACCAGGGATTCGGAGGGATTCGTTTTTAATTAAAAAGCAATCGAGGCCCAGATATAAAATATCATGACACTAATGGTCCAGGAAATCTGGAACTTTAAATCATAGCAATTTCTCCCCAGAGGGCAGGCCTGGGACCCCAGGATTAGATAGGGGGCTTGGCGTGTGCCAAGGCAGGAAATGCTGAAGGTGAGCGCAGACTCCCCACTGCTAAAGCATTCGGGTGAACAGCGGGCGAGAGCGCACGGGCCTCCGAGTCCAGCGTGGCACCGGCATTTCACAGACGGGGAAACTGAGGCCCAGAGAGTGGTGGGTCCTGCCCAGGGTCACACAGAGAGCAGGGGCAAAGCCAGAACCAGAACCTGAGCTGGAGGCCTCCTCCCTGTGCCAGCCTTGCGCTCACGCCCCAGGATGGATGCTTTTCCACAGTCCCCTGCCAGGGTCCTCCCATGGGGTCTGGGGTTTGGGACTCGACCAGGGCCACTGAACTCAGAGAGGTTTTGAATTTCTATGGGGCTCTTGGGTGGTGGTGGTGGATGGGGTTAACCTAGAGACCTCGCAAATAGGGTGAGTCTGCTGTCCCCCTGGGTCAGGGCCACCTGCACTTAATGTCACCAACATGGTCCTCACCACCTGCCTGTATGGCTTTCCATCAGGGTGACTCTAGGAAACCTTGCCAGCCTTGGTTTCACCATCTGTATGATGAGGAGGTCGAACTGGACCCTCTGCAGAGGTCCCTCTGTGCTGACAACCTGCGAGTCTATGAGTTATTAGCTTGGCCTTCCATCCCCCAAAGAGGGGGACAGAAAGCACCCAGCAGGGTGGGGTGATGAACGGGGAGACAGGAAGCATTCTGAGCTCCCAAGGAAGAACTGAAACAGCCCCCAGCTTCGAGGATGCCTCTGTGCCCCCTAAGTCTCTGGATTTCCCTCCTCAGGCTGGCCTGAGCCAAAAGTCAGACACTTCATTCATTCATCCCACAAAGATTTATCACTTCCCTGGAATGCTCTGTGCTTCTACAAATCTTGAGATGTCTGAAAGCATCTAGCCAGAGTGGGTGGGTCGCCCTGCTGCAGCTGAGCGAAAGGCAGGCTGCTAAACAACCACTGACCTCTTTGGCCACATAAATAGAGATTGTGCACAAACTCAGGGAGGTGATTTTCTAAGTCTACTCCATACTGACTAAATTCCTAGAGAGTGGTGACCCGTGTGGGCGTGGAACTTTGTGGCCAGAGGAGGTGACCAGGGAGGCGAGAGTTCTGGAACCCAGAACGTGTGGAGAATGTTGTGGTTTCTAGGCCAGCCTGGAGGAAGGCAAACTCGGGGGACAAGGGTACTAGTTCCAAACCTCTGCAAGGATGTCTTGGGGCAGATGCTGGTGTGTTTGGTGAAAATACAGACCTGAGAGCTAGAGGACCTCAGAGACTTCTGGTTCAAGCTCACCCCCTATTGTCCCCTGACTGATACACCTAGTCCAGCTCACATGCCTCCCGTGACGGGGAGCTTACTCCCCACCTGGCAGCTGCTCCCACAGTAAGGTTTGGCAGATAGAAAGTTCTGCTTATTGGTGGTGCCCCACTGGTTACACGTGACCTCTGCCAGACACTGGGCTGGGTACTTCACCTACCTTCTCTCGCCTAATTCTCGCAGCCCCGAGAAGTAAGCCTTGTCTCCCCTTCTCTACAAACTCTGAGGCTCAGCCAACTCAAGCAGCTTCCTCAAAGCGCCACCACCGTGAGGGCAGAGCTGGGATTCAACCTCGTGTCTCTCTGGTCCCAAAGCCTCTCACACCACAAAGCATCACCTCTCCCGGGCTTTGGCCACGCAGACCCTGGTACCCTTCTCCAAACCCCCGGGGCTCTCCCAGGAGTCATCGCTGTGCCTCGTGCCCCTTCTACCTGGAATGCCCTCCCTCCATGTCCCTTTGTAAACCTCTGTTCTCAGGGCTATGTCTTCTTTTTTTTTTTTTTCCTTTTTTTTTTTGAGGAAGATTAGCCCTGAGCTAACTGCTGCCAATCCTCCTTTTTTTGCTGAGGAAGCCTGGCCCTGAGCTAACATCCATGCCCATCTTCCTCTACTTTATATGTGGGACGTCTACCACAGCATGGCTTGTCAAGCGGTGCCATGTCCGCACCCAGGATCTGAACCAGAGAACCCTGGGCCGCTGAGAAGCGGAATGTGTGCACCTAACCGATGCACCACCGGGCCAGCCCCGCTATGTCTTCTTGCATCACCGTTTCACACACATGCACACACCCCCGTCTAGTGTGTTCTGTGACGTACAGCAGGCACTCCGTGTCTGTCTAACTGATCCACGAGTGCCTCAGTAATTCCAGTCCCCAACTCAACTGTCGCCCGCCGTGGGAAGTCTCCCCGCCTCCTGCCTCCAGGGTGAGTGAGCTGGTTCTGGGCTCCCTTGGCCCCACTCCCTGTCCCCTGTCCCCTCCCCACCTCTCCCCCACACCCCAGCAGGCCCCTGGCATCTCTCTCGACTCTGGCACTGGTGCAGAGGAGGGGCTCAGAAAGGAACATTAGACCCCCAATGAAACTTGAAGATGACCTCATTTAACCCCCTATTGTTACAGAAGAGGAAACTGAGGCCCAGAGAAGGCAGACTTGGGCAGACAGGAAGCAAGCTGTAAGTCTCCATCCTGTTAGACGTCCCGACCAAAGAGAGATGAAGAGGAGGCCCGTGGAGGCGGAGGGCCTGGCCAGTCCCGGGCTCCCAGCTCCGGTCAGCCAGTCCTGCAGCTCCGCCGGTGAGGCCTGCCTCTGGGGCCTGGAGGGGCCAGCGGGGGGCAGGGGCAGTTCCTCAGGCTCCTGCCTCCCCACAGAGGCCTTTCATTTTCTGGGCTGAGGGCCATTCCTCCCACTGGCTGGAGGACGGGCCCCGGGTGCAGGTGCTGAGCGTGAGGCTGAGGTTCAAAGGCTGCCTGTGGCAGGTGCCAGCTCTCAGCTTCCGCCATAATTTACAACCCCACAAAGATCCTGCATCCTGGGGCACAGGGCAGGACCGGGGGGTGGGGGGACGACTCTTTCCGTGGTTGGCCCCACTGCCCCACAGCATCCATGACTTGTTGGCAAGTCCGAGGGAGACAGTGTGGTGCTTCCAGGCGAGGGGAAGCCGGGCCTGCCCACAGGGCCCCTGAGTGGAGGCATTGCAGGACGCCCCGTCGGGCCAGGCCACTTCCTGCTTTGCACACGCTCCCACATTTCTCAGTGAAGTTCAAGCTTCTTGATCTGGATTCAAAAGACAGGGGGTTGGAAGGAAGTGAAGGATCTATACAATGAAAACTACAAGACTTTCTTGAAAGAAATTGACGATGACATAAAGAGATGGAAAGACATTCCATGCACATGGATTGGAAGAATAAACATAGTTAAAATGTCCATACTACCTAAAGCAATATACAGATTCAATGCTATCCCAATCAGAATCCCAAGAACATTCTTCACAGAAATTGAACAAACAATCCTAAAATTCATATGGGGCAACAAAAGACCGCAAATTGCTAGAGCAATCCTGAGCAAGAAAAACAAAGCCGGCGGAATCACAATCCCCGATTTCAAAACATACTACAAAGCTACAGTGATCAAAACAGCATGGTACTGGTACAAAAACAGGTCCACAGATCAATGGAACAGAATTGAAAGCCCAGAGATAAAACCACACATCTATGGACAGCTAATCTTCGACAAAGGAGCAGAGGGCCTACAATGAAGAAAAGAAAGTCTCTTCAACAAATGGTGCTGGGAAAACTGGACAGCCACATGCAAAAGATTGAAAATTGACCATTCTTTTTCACCACACACCAAAATAAACTCAAATGGATCAAAGACCTAAAGATTAGGCCTGAGACAATAAGTCTTTTGGAAGAGAATATAGGCAGTACACTCTTTGACATCAGTTTCAAAAGAATCTTTTCGGACACTGTAACTCCTCAGTTGAGGGAAACAATAGAAAGAATAAACAAATGGGACTTCATCAGACTAAAGAGCTTCTTCAAGGCAAGGGAAAACAGGATTGAAACAAAAAAACAGCTCACTAATTGGGAAAAAATATTTACAAGCCACTTATCTGACAAAGGGTTAATCTCCATAATATACAAAGAACTCACACTGCTTAACAACAAAAAAACAAACAACCCGATCAAAAAATGGGCAGAGGACATAAACAGACATTTCTCCAAAGAAGATATGAATATGGCCAATAGACACATGAAAAGATGTTCATCATCGCTAATCATCAGGGAAATGCAAATCAAAACTACACTAAGATATCACCTTACACCCGTTAGATTGGCAAAAACATCCAAAACCAAGAGCGACAAATGTTGGAGAGGTTGTGGAGAAAGAGGAACCCTCATACACTGTTGGTGGGAATGCAAACTGGTGCAGCCACTATGGAAAACAGTATGGAGATTTCTCAAAAAGTTAAAAATAGAAATACCCTATGACCCAGCCATCCCATTACTGGGTATCTATCCTAAGAACCTGATATCAGAAATCTCAAGAGTCCGTTGCACCCCTATGTTCATCGCAGCATTATTTACAATAGCCAAGACGTGGAACCAGCCTACATGCCCAGAAACTGATGATTGGATAAAGAAGATGTGGTATATATACACAATGGAATACTACTCAGCCATAAAAAAAGACAAAATTGGCCCATTCACAGCAACGTGGATGGACCTCGAGGGTATCATGTTAAGCGAAATAAGCCAGTCAGAGAAAGACGAACTCTATATGACCCCACTCATAGGTGGAAGTTAGTATATTGATAAGGAGATCAGATCGGTGGTTACCAGGGAAAAGGGGGGGGTGGGGGGAGGGCACAGAGGGGGAAGTGGTGTACCCACAACATGACTAACAAAAATGTACAACTGAAATCTCACAAGGTTGGAATCTATCATAACATTAAAAAAAAAAAAAAAAAGACAGGGGGTTGGGTAGGGGGAGAGTGGAGGTTGACTGCTTACCCCCGGGCCCCTTGAGGGGCCTTCTGGGGCTCAGGGCCGCGCAAGGCTGGCGGATGTTCCTAGTCCTGCAGATGGCAGCCAGGACCCTAAGGTGGAGCGTCCGCGGGAGGAGTGCAGGCCCACTGAACACAGGGAGCACTCGGGAAACAGCTGTGGAACGGGCCCGCCCACCCACCTGGAACCAGCCAGCGGGAGAGGCCCAGGCCCTGGGAAATTCCTCACACGGCCCGTGGGCTGGGCCTCAGCTCCGAGGGCCCACCTCTGCCGCCTTTGGCTTCGCCAGCCTCTTCTGGGTGCGGCAAGACTTTCACCAGAAACTCCTGGAATCCCGGACCATCAGATGCAGGACACCAAGCCCCACTTTTTGCAGAACGGGAAGCTGAGACTGAGGGAAAGGAAGTTGCCTGTCTCAGGCCAGTGGCTCAGTCCAGTCACGAACAACGCTCAATGCAGCCTGTGCGGCCGAGGGGTCACCCTGGGCCAGGGCTGGAGGCCACGACAGAGTCACAGCGTTAGTGCTGCAGACGACACTCAGGATTATCCAACCTCCCCAGATACCACCTCTGTGCCAGGTCCTGTCCTGGCCCTGGGGCCACGGGGGTGATTAGATCTGCCCCTGCCCTCCAGAAGGCCATTTCCTGGAGAGACAGACCACCACATTTGGGATGTTAAGTGCAGGGACAGGGAAAGGATCAGGCGTTCTCTAGGGAAAGTGGGGGAAAGGACATCCTGGACAGTGGAACAGCAAGTGCAAAGGCCCTGGGGTGGGGGGTGGGGATGGCAAAGCATGCCAGCCAGGGAACTGCAGGTGGACTCGAGGCATCTACAGTGTAGGGAGGGAGTCGGGCGGGGCAGAAGGAAGAGAGCCAGGAGATGAGGCAGGAGAGGCGGGCAGGAGCTGGACTGTGAGCCTGTTAGGGAGATGGGCTTCCTCCTGAGCCTGAGAAGGTCTAAGTATGTCTTTTACACAGCAAGTTGGTGGCAAAGCACAGCCTGTGGCCCAGGTGCCTCTCTCTTATACTCACTCACCACAAAGAACCATACGTCCCCTTGCCTGGAATGGTGAGGGACAGAGGCCTGGCCATGGGGCTGAGGACCTCCTCAGATGACCTCCTCAGGGTCCCTCCCTAGGACCTTGGGAATCTGGCCTTAGCCAGACCTACCTGTCCTTACCTTCTCTAACCCAGAATTAGCTTCCCGAAGTCTTGTTTAATTAGGGTCATTTCTCTCAACCTACACATCAGACTAAAAACGAAAACACAGCAACAATCCCGGCCTCTCCCGCACAGCTCCAGCACTGCTTCTCCCACAACAGAAGGGGCGGCCCCACACCCATCTCCCTAGCACTACCCAGAACTCCCAGCATGGGCCGGGCCTGGGGGCCAAGGTGCCGTGGGCCAGGTCTGCCCCACCACCCAGGGAGGGGCCAGGGCACAGAGTCCATATAAATTAATTTAATTGGGCCTATTATCACTTTGCTCCAAGCCTGCAAGTCTAATCTAGCGTTGAAGTAATTCATTGGGTGTGAATGTCCTGGAGCCAGGACTTCCCTCTGCTCTCAGAACAAAGCTCTCCGCTTGGCGCAGGCCCCGGGCCACTGCAGCCTGGCGCGCAGCGGGGCTGTGTGGGGAGCGGGCGGGCAGGGGAGGCCTTAAAATAGCTCTTTGCTTTGGCTGCATCCCCTGACTTTCCCAGAATGAGGCCCTGGTCCACACCTCCAACACACACACGTTCAGCCACACAGACACACATCGGGTGACAAAGACCCAAAGATGGCTGAAGGGGTCCCGGGAGACCGGGGTGAACCCTGAATTATTACAAGATGCTGGACAAGTCTTTTCTCCTTTCTGTGCCTCAGTTTCCGTTCGTGCAGAATTTCCTGGCTTCTCACTTTAGTAGCTGTGTGGCCTTAGGCAAGTTCTTAAACCCCTCTGAGACTCAGCTTTCTCATCTGTGAAACAGAGAATCCAATGCTTATCTCATCGGGCTATTAGGAGGATTAAATGAGTTAATAGATGTAAAATAACTAGAACTATGCCTGGCATACTGTAAGCACTGCATAAATGTTCGCTCATGATTACTGTGAGACTCAGACGGAACGGGGGCAGCGAGCCTTCCATGCCGCTGTAATTGCTGAGGCCGAGGTACGCGCTGTAGTTATAATTTCAGAGAAGTACGAGCGAGCTGGGTAGTGTGGTTCCCACGAAAGTTTTGCCCCAGGATTAGGGCATCTGAGAGCTGAGGGAAGGCAAGTCGCCCAGTGTGGTGGTGTTATGACTAGATTTACATACTTGATGGTGCAATTACTCATTCCTTGATGCCAAGCTCATTAAGCAATCAGACACCATGAACAGGACCCACTGGGTTGAACCCCAATCTGAAGGAGAGACACGGCCTTGGAGGCCCCCAGGGGCCCTGGCCTGAGGGCAGAAGCAGCACACCCATTCTTTAATGCAAGTGTGCAGACCACACCCCCATGGGGGCCCAGTGCATTGCTCAGGACCTCGTCAGCAGGAGGCCGGGGGCACAGGCCCTAAAGAGGGTGTGGAGGCTGAGGACAGACTGGTCTGTCTGCTCCCTCCCTTACCCACCCTGAAATACCAACGAACCTTTGCAGGGCCCCTCCTGCTCTCCAGGCCATGAGCCTGTGCTAACCCCTGAGCATGCGGCCTTCTGAAAGGCAGAGTTTATTTATTAGCACTACTCCCAGTATTAATACCGATCTAATGGACAGGGAAAGTGACGGTGGGCAGGGCCAACCAAAATCTCCCCCCAAGAAGCATGAAAGCCAAACCAAAGACTCCTACCCAGTGGTGTTCTCTCCCTAATGCAGGGATCGCAAGAGACGGGTGTTGTCCTCTGGGGAAGCAGCCGGGAAAAGTTGAGAGAACCCTGGGCTGGGAGTTGGGAGGTCTGGGTGAGTCCCTTCACCTCTGGGGACCTCAAGCTCCCCCCTCAGGGCCACTGGCATGCTGGTCTCTCTCTCGGTGGCCCCTGTACGGACTGGATGGGACCCCTGACTTCCAAAGTCCCCCATGGGCTCAGCACACCTCAGGTGCCTGCGAGATAAAGCAGCATCTGAACTCAGCCCCAGAGCTGCCAGGCCAGGACAACGCTTGAATGGGTCCTGACCAGTCTCAACCTCTGTTAAGAAGAGACTGCTTGGTGACAAAACCTGGCCCCTCCATCTCGCCCTAGGAGACTCTTCAGGGCGGAGGGAAATCAGGGCCCTGGCCTCGTTACTCAGGATGGAACTTTCCTTGTTCTGTAGCCAGTGGTCACGCTGTGGGGAGAGGCTCTGCTCCCCCTTTGTTCTCTTCCCTCCACTCCCAGGGCTCAGCAGAAGCCGATGGAACGTTTCAGACAAGCGTCACTGAGGGATCCGTGGCTGAGGCAGCTTGAACACGTCCCACCTGCAACACACTCCAAGTGTAGACTCGAGGTGGCTGAGCCTGGGTGTGGGGGGCTTCCTCTCCCTGCTCCAGGAGGGCTGCCAGGGCTCTGGGAAAGGGCGGTGGCTCAAGTCAGGGACTCTGTCCCGGCTCCCACTCCTACCCTCCACTCTGAATTCTCTTCCTCTGATTGAGGCTCCCACTGCCCACCAGGAACCACGGTGCAAGTCTGTCGCTCTCCAAGCCTCCCTTTCTTCATCTTTAAAATGGGCTGATTGAACCTCTCCACAGAGCTGTGAGAACGACTTGCAGTGTACACAGAGTACAGCGGGAGTGCTTGACAAACCCTTCCAGCCGGCTGGGGCGCGGGGAGCCCTGTTCTGTTTGGTTTTGTCGTTTAGCTTGTCTAAGCTGCAATCATGGGAATGGCAGGCCCCGGCTCTCTCGACTGTCTTTCCCCTAAAACATCCCACTTACATCACCTGCGGGCTCTCAGCCAGCACGCAGGCTGGGCCTCTGTGGGTGTGGGGGCCAGGGATGGCACCCAGGGCTGTGAAATGCCCGCAGGAGGCCCCAGAGTCCTCCTCCCTCTTGTATCCCCCAGAGGCAGCGTCTGCAACATCCCTTCAAGCGCCAGGTGATGCCACCTGGCAGAGGCACTCCCCCCCTCACCGCCCCCATCGCCCGCCACGGGCCCTTGTGCCAGCTCACTTAATCATCTGAAGCAGCCCTGGGAGCCACCCGCGCCCAGCTGCCTCCCGGTTCCCCAAGGGGAAAGCGGGTGCCCAGGGCAGAGAGGACGGTTGGGAGCGGATAGAGCAGCTGAGACACCACGCAATCACAGAAACTCCGTGAGCCTCAGTTTCCCCACGCGTCATGTACATGTACATGTACCTCACAGGTGCTGTGCTGGGCTGGCCAGGTCCCCCCTTCAGGAATGAGGTGCTGGGACAGCTGCCTCAGCTGTCAGCCCTTTGCAGGGACTAGCTCTGCTGAAGAAAACGCCCTCACCCACGATCCCAGTCTTGCTGGGGCAGCCTCCATCCACGCTGATCGACTGGAGGGAAGGGAAGACCCCCCCCCCCCCCCCCCCCCCAGATTGGGACAAGTCTGAGGCTCATCCCAGTGCCAGAGCTCCCCGCGGGGTCAGCTGAGGGCTTGGGGACCGTCTCCCGCCCACCTCTGCTCCCTCTCCCAGTCCAGCATCCTCCCGTCCCTTTTGCAGTGGTGATGCCAAGGGTACACCTAAGAACCCGCTGCGGGCCAGGCTCCAGCTCCGAGGCTGCCTCTCGGGGGAGCCGACCTGACGGACACTGTGTGAGAACGAAGGAGGCTGGTCCGTTGGTAGTTATTTCCCGGGCGTTCTTTGTTTGATGTAAGTCTCCCTCATTAGACACCAGGCTCCAGGAGGGCAAGAACCAGGCTTATCCTTGTCCATCACCGTATTTCCATGCCTGGTAAGAGTAGGGACTTAAATACGGGCAGAGAGAAGGAAGGTAGGAAAGGGAGAAGTTAGGATGGTCTGGGGGGGCAGGCAGAGAGTACCTAGAGGAACCTAACTAGATTCAGGGGGTCAGGTAAGACAGCTCCAGGAAGCAGCGTTAAACTGAGAGCTCAGGGAGGGAGGCAACTGGCCACCAGCGGATGCCATGCGCTTGGGGTGGACGGGCAGAAAGACGCATTCTTCCAGCGAGGACAACAGCACAGGCAAAGGCCTTGAGGCAGGCCTTTGAGAAGCTGAAAGAAGGCCAGGTGGAAAAGGCAGGGGGCACGAGACGAGGCCAGAAGGTGGCACAGCCTGACACTGACCCACAGAACATGGCTTGAGCCTCTGGGCACTGGGGAGCCTGGAAGAGTTTTAAGCAGAGAGAGATCCAGCCAGGTCTGCATTTTGGAACGACAATCCGCAGCCACGTGGAGGCGGGTGAGAGAGACCAGGAGGCGACAGTCACGACTCCAGTGAGACTCTGGTGATGAGGGTTCGATGGGGGTAGCGACAGTGGAGATGGAGAAAGCGGAAAGAGCAGGAACTTACTGGGAGGCAGGATCCTCAGTTTCCTGCTTGCTTGTTTGGGTGTTAGAGGGAAGTCGGGGGGGGGGAGAGAAGGCTGAGATTGGAGAGGTCATTGACCGACTGGGGAAAACTGGAAGAGAAGAGGTTGGGGGTGGTGCTCCGTGTTCCAGTGTGAGGAGCCTGGGAGGCATCTAACAGGCAAAGTTAAGGCATTTGTGGAAAATAAGGATCTCGACCTGGGAAGAAAACATGCAGGCCGGGGACAGAGATGCGGGGGACGCTTGAGGACCTCTCATAGGAATTTACTCTGCAATCCCAGTGTAACCTCGGCCTGAGACAGTGACCCTGCTGGGTAAACGTCTGCTGGGCAGCCAGCTGGCTGGCGGGCTGGCTGGACAGACTGATGGATAGATGTGTTTTCCGCTGGAGAACCTCCGGCCCCCTGAGGATGGGCACTGGCCCCTCTTGATGCCCAGCCCAGGCCTGAAAAGTGGCCAATACACAGGATGCTACTGTAGCCACCACCTTCGCTGTGAGGCTGATGGGGAGAGGGTGAGCGGAAGGGGGAGGAACAGGCAAGAGCCAGGGCTGCTCTTTGTACAGACAGGTTGCTGAGGGCAGAGCTGAGCAGAGCTGGGCCTGGCTCCTGGTCCAGCAGTTTCTCTGCTTCCTCCTTCCATGGAGGCCAAGCAGTCCCTCCATCTCTACAGGCACCTTCAGGAATACTGGGCAACAATTTTCTTCTTCAAACACATAAAGAAATGAGGCCCAGAGGAAATCACCCACTTGCCCAAACTCACATCTTCAGGCAGCACTGGGATTAAAATAAGCCAGACTGGAGTTCAAGGCCTGATTTCACATTCCCAGCTGGGCCACTGCTCGCTGAGCACTCAGGACCCGTCTGGCCCCTCCCTTGGTGGGTCCCACTTTCCTCGGTGACCAAATGAAGATGAAGAGGTCAGCCCCCTGGGGTGTGAGGAGACGGCGGGGAGCAGCACAGGCCTGGTAACCTGCAGAGCACTGCAGATGCTCTCTGACCCTGGGGGTGGACTGTGGGACCCGCCCCCACCAGCCCTGGCTGATGTCAGCAGATCTGCTGGCCGAGCAGGCTTGCTCAGCGGGGCAGAGAGATCCGAGCTGAGACAGAGCATTTCTGAGATGAAGCAATGTGAAGCAGCGTGGGGCCAAAGCGACTCGGTGGTCTTTCCCCGTGTCCCTCAGTGGGGCTCAGGGCTGAGCAGACGGGGCCATGGGGCAGCTTCCTGCTAAGCATTTGCAGTGCGCTTGGCCCCGCCTCCCCCCCCCCCCCCCCCCCCGTTTCTGAGGAGCAGCCCGAGGGTCTCGTTACCCCAGTGGACTGAGGTGAGATTGGAAACCAGAGTAGACCAGGGCTTTGCCCAATGTCCCCCAGACAGGTGGTGGCAGAACTGAGCCCCAGGGCTTCCCAATTGGGGCTATTTGCACTGCTTGTTTCATTCATTCATTTATTCCTTCATTCGTTCACTCACTGGTTCAACAACCTTCCTTCCTGGCCATGTCATGGGAGCTGCAGACTCCGAGAGGAATCAGACAAGCCCTGCCCTCAGGGAAGGCCTGGTCTGATGGGAAAACAACCACATAACTAGTCGATGACAGCATGGAACTTGTGTGACAACAATTCACAAGGAGGGGGGAGCCCAGAGTGAGGCCCAGGCCAGGGGTAGCACAAGAAGGATTCCTGGAGCAGGTCGGGTCTGTGGGAGAAGAGGGGCTCCCAGGGGTATTCCCAGACAAGCAGGGGCACAGAGAGCTGGGGACAAGACCAAGGAGCACACCGAGGGGACACCCCAGTGTGAATTCAGCCCTCCATCAGATCCTTCTTGTCTTCCTCACCTCAAAGTTGCCTTGCCTACCTTTCAAAGGTGGGGGTGAGGAAGAGGAAATGACCCCCCAGGTCGTTGCAAGGGACAAGGGTGACTGCCCCCGGGTCCCTGAAGGGCACCTCCTCTCTGGGCCAGGGTTGAACGCCAATAAGGGCAGGCCCTCTCATCAGGCCCCAGCCCCTGAGAGAACTAGCTCATTCACCCACTCATTCGACAAATACTTACTGAGCCCTTACTACATGCCAGCTGAAATATATTCTCACCAGTCCAATCATTTGAAGAAGAAACGATGAATGGTCTTTCCCCCCTCCACAAAAGGGGACAGCCTGGGAAAAGGAGTGAATTTGGATTCAGAGAGTTAAATTCAAGCCCTGGTTCCCCCACTTAGTGGCTTGGCACTTTGGGGTCTAAGCTGGTCATCGGGGGGGGGGGGGGGGGACACCCACACGGCATAGAGTGGCTCTGAGGACTGACGCAGGAGCATTTACATGGAGCACCAGCAGGAGCTCAGGAAGGGCTGTGCCCTCTCCTCCAGAGCAGCAGGCAAGCGCCCTCACGGCTCATTCCCGGAGAAGGGAGAGGATATTTCTGGGATGAGGCAGGGCCTGAGGAAGAGCCAGGAGGCCAGGAGCAGAGGCTCTGCGGCGCGTTAAGACTCGCCCAATTTCTCCACTTGGGGTGGGATGACGCCCCCTCAGGCGAGCTGGTGGCACCGTCCCAGGGGCTGATCTGACCTTTTCCAGCAGGCACTTCTCCCTGCAGCCCACAGCTGGGGAGCAGTGACTAGAGGCCCCGCTGTCCAGAACTGGGTGCCTGGAAGAAATGCCCCACCCTGAGATGGAGGACTCAGGGGAAGACTTGCCTTCCAGAAGTGGCTGGACCCCTTGGCTGAGTCAGGGACAAGACCTGACCAGGACCCCCTGGGAGCCCCCAGGAGCAAGCCTCCCAGAGCAAGGATGACCTCACCAACCGTGTGATGCTGATGGGCGGGCAGGCAGGCGTCAGGCTGAGCTGGGCGTCACCACCAGGCAGACAGCCCTCTCCCACCAGCAGCTCTTCACAATGCCCTGCCACAGACACATCCATGAGCAGGATGGCTGCAGCTGGAGGGAGTCGGGGTACACCCCAGGAAGTTCTCCAGCACTGTCTGGAGTGGATTTAGACCAGGAAGGCACGTGAACACGCCCTCCTTGGGGGTGAGGATTAAAGTGGGCCTGCCCAGCCACAGAGGCTGCACCGAATGACCCCCAAAGGGTTCCCCCAAAGAACGAGAGCACAAATCTGGGGAGAAACAGGAGGGAGTGTGCTCTGAGTCCTCACCAAATCAGGCTGGGAATCAGGAAAACTGGGTTCTGGGCCTGGGCAGGCGCAGCCCCTCTCTGGGCCTCAGTTTCTCCTTCAGATAATGAGGGGCCCAGGCTTAGGCCCTTCTGTCTCTGACTTCTGTGTAGCTTCAAGATTGGACATCCAGACATAGAGGCCCCCTGGGGACTCTAGGCTAGAATTTTCTTTATTGGTGCCTAGACCAGGCCAAAGACGCACAGCCAGCTGAGGACACTCCCATCATTGACTGTGACCCAGAGGCCTGAGACACCCTGCGGGCCCCTCCTTCTGCCCATCCCCAGCCCTGGGTTTCTCTGCAGCAAATATTTGCAGCCGGTTACCACGTCCTGCCCGCCTGTCTTCTGTGGGCAGCCTTACCTCTGGCTCCCAGCATCCAGCCTGCTGACCACAGGGCTCCTTGGAAAGTCTTGCTATTTTGGCCCAGCCTGATCCCACACCATGAGCCGCCCACCCAGCGGGGCCTTGCCTCTCCCTGGATCTCCAGGTCAGCCTCTTCCCTGGCCTCCAGCCTCTGGTCTCTGCCTCACAGCCACCACACGAGCACTTCTGGTACGCAGGCCCCAGGTCCCTGCCTAGCTCAGAACAGCTGGGGGTTCCCCATGCTCCAGGACAGGGAGGGAGCCTCACTTTTGGGGGGCCCTCTGCCCCAGGCACCCCGGGTGGTCTCCTGAGAGCCCCACACCAGCCTCACTCGGACCCTTGGGTACCTGTGGCTCCCAGCACCCTGCAGCCCCCTTCAGCTGTGGCCCGAGGCCTTGCTGTGCCCACAGCCTGCTGAGCCGGGCTCCGCTCCCTCGGGCTCCACTCCCTCACCGGCTGTAGGAGCTTCTGCACTTCCATCTCCTCTTCTGCAAAACAGGGATGGTAACAGCAGTCTCTGACCTGTGCAGGTTGTGGTGAGGACCGAGAGGCTGTGTGTGTGCAAAAGCACCCAGCACCATGCCTGGCCCACAGTGGTGGGCATGAGTCTGGCATCGCTCCCCACCAAGTGTAGCTATCGTTCCGTCATCCACCCAAAAAGGTCGTACTGAGTCCAAGTGTGGTCCACGCCCTGTACCAGGGTCCCCACCCAGAGGCTCTCCGGGTCACCCAGCAGAGGAGATGGGCACAGGGGTGCCCAGTCACATGGTGCAGTACCAGCCATGGGAGCCCAGCAGGGGCCTTCAAAACCCCACATCTTGGAGGCCCCGCCAAGTCGCAGAGCATGAGTAGGAGTTTGACAGGACAGGCAAGGGAGGCTCAGCACGGACACAGGTGTTAGGGGCCCAGAGCAGATGTGCACGGCCTCAGCAGAGGGCTAAGGCCTGGACAGCTGGGCTAAGGAGCCTCTGTGGAGGGGCGGCGGGTAGGCGGGACACTGGGAAGGGCATCAGCTGGGAGGGTTCTGGTCGGATCCGTGTGGGGAAAAAACCCTTGGGCTGGGTGGGGGTTGGGTGGGGTGGGGAGAAGCCCAGGCAGGAGTGGAAGAGGACCACAGGGCAGGGACCTGTGAGGAGACAGGGACGGTGGTGGAGCCCAGGCAGATGGTTGAGGACCCAGTGGGGAAGGGGCCGTGGGGATGCCAAGGAGGAGGCGAACTGGAAGGGACAGGATGACCTCCCACATGGGGCACACTGGAACCACGTGGGGCTACTAACCCACTAAGTGACTCAGGCAAGTCCTCCTCTCTGGGCCTTAGTTTCCCCACAAGTGAAATGGGCCAGAAGGGGCCCAGAGACACCCCCTGCTCTCATCCTGTGGCTTTCTGCAAAGCAAAGCGAGCAGCCTCCGCTGCTTCCGGAGCAGGGGGAGCAAAGCCCAGCCCGACCCTCAGCCCAGCCCAGCCCTTCTCCCAGCCTGGAGCCTCATCAGCTGAGACAGGGCCCCAGCACCAGGGCCCAGCAGGCCCAGGGGTCTCCCCTGCCTAGGTGAGGGGCAGGTAGGCCCGCCCATGAGGCTGGATGCACAGAGCTGCAGCGCCACCTACTGTCCACCTTGGAAGAGGCCACCCGCCCCAGGAGCCTGACCCTAACCTAAGTCCCAGTGGATTGAAGCATAGTGAGGGGCTCCTACTAGGCCCCCTGCTCCAGTTCCCCCCTCCGCCAGGCCTCTCCAGGTGGCTTCCTGAACACAGAAGATTCCCTTCTCTAATGGATTCTGACCACATCATTCTCTTGCTCAGAAACGTTCCATGGCTCCCCACTGCCCTCGGGTTCCATGCACACTCCTTAGCCTGGCATTCAAGGCCCTTCTCATTGCAGCCTCTGCTGTCTCCTGCAGCCTCACTTCCCATACAGCAAAATACTCACCTGCCCCCTAAACACCCCATATTTTCCCCTGCCCTCCTGGCTTTGCATATGCTCTTGCCTGTGCTTGAAATACCTTTTTCTGCCTTCTTGGTTTAGAAAACTCCTGCATAGCTATCAAAGACCAGTGCAAACATCACCTCCTCTGTGAAGCCCTCCTGACATACCTTTCTCCCCAAGTTCACCACCGAGCACCGAGCCTGCCCTGCAGCAGGGCTTCAAGCCCATCTTCCTCTGCATTCCCAGAGTCCCTGGGCTGCCCTCTTTCCCTGCATAGGCCAGGAATGTTCCTGTGTCCACCGCCTGCTCTTCCCAGGTTCTAAGCTCCTTGAGGGAAGAGACTGAGCGTGTGACCCATTGCCTCCCAGTAAAGGGTCTGGTGTGAAATCAAGTAGCATTTATTAAGCATCTACTATATGCCATTGGACTAGAGGTTTTCCCATGCCTCACCTCACTACAGTGACTCAGTTTACCTGTGTTGAACACAGAAGCCTTTACCACTTTGCTCCTGCTCCTCCTGTCAGCCAAAACGCCCTGCTAGGATCCTGCGGTACGACCATGGGTGGCTCACTTCATTTTCACCTGGGCAGAGAGAAGGGTGCGACGACACCACTGTTATGCTCCTTCAGCTGAGACCTACCCAAATCCCGGGGCTCTGCTCACACACATCTCCTCCAGCTGTTCCCAAGATGCCCACCTCCCGAACCCTGAGAGCTGCTGCAGCTGCTCCAAGGCAGGCCCCCACCTGGATCTGTAGCTCTGGGCTTGTCCTCCAGGTGCTCTCCCCCTGAAGGAAACCCAGACCCCATCCCACTAGACTCCAAGCCCTGCTGGAGGACCAGCCCCGGGTATGGTCCCTGGAGGCCTGGAGGAGGGCGATGCTCTTGCTTCCCCATCAGGATGACTGCAGTGGGGAGCCAGACTCCCAGGCTGGAGGCAGGAGGTTATGGCAGCGTGGGAATGGGCACTGCTATCCCTCAGCACTCAGTGCTTTCTGGGAGCTATGGGACTCCACTGGAAACTGGATGACCACAGGGCAGCAGTGGGACCTCTGGGGCCATCTTGCCCACTCCCTGTTGTCCACGGTAGACAAAGAGGCCTGACTTGCCTGACGTCACACTCGAAGTCCACAGCAGGAGCTCATGCCTTTCAATCCCTGGCCCTAAAATCTTTCTGTTACTTCTGTCCAAAAGCCCCAGAGAGATTTCAGGAGACACTCTAGAGGTCTTTGCTGGTTTCCAGGCTGACCAACTAGTGGGGAAAAAAAAGCCAACTCACTGAGCACACGCCACATGCCAGGCACACAGAATCCCTCACGGGCGGATTATTATCCCCATTGAACCAACGGGGAAAGTGGGGCTCAGAGCGAATGAGTGACTCTCCCAGGTCACAGAGCAAGTCTGCAGCAGAGCTGGGATTCTAATGGGAGCCTAACCACCATGCCGGCTCCCTTGAAGGGTGATGCACACAAATTAATTCGAGAACAATCCAAGACAGCAAATAACCAAATGCAAGCTTTGACGTTCTGAGATCCGTAAGGAAGCAGGGAAGGCTTCCTGGAGGTGGTGGAGTAGGGCACTAAGCGAGGCCTTGAATTCAAGCTGGAGGGACAGGGAGGGAGGAGGATTTTCCAGAAGGGACGCATTGTGGGAGGAGGCGCCATCCTCCTCCTTGCTTCCTACTTGGGAAAGGCTGGGCCACCCACCCATCCCCCACTTCCTGATGCCCACATCCAGTCTATCAGTGAGTCTGCTCCATTCCGCTCAGAAATTCTCCACTCCATCCGCTTTCCTCCATTCCCACCGCGGCTACGCGGCTACCTTGGACCAGGCACCGTGACGTCTGTCTCCAGACTCCTCACCCACGTCCCTGCAAGCCCTCCATTCCCCCGCCCCGCCAAGCCAGAGTGCTCTTTCTTAAAAGCCAATACTCTGGCGGAATCGCACGTCCTGCTTAGAACCCTACAGCGCCTGCCCTGCTTGGTTTACAAGGCCCTGCTTGGATGGGCCCTTGCCACTCTCTCCAGCCCGGTCTTGTGACACTTCCCTTTGAACTCAATACTTCAGTGACACACAATACTGCTAATTTCCCCAAATGCCTCTTGGGCTTTGTATATTCTGTTCGCTCCATCCATGTATTCTTCCATCTTTCAGAGTTTAGCTTAAACATCTCCAGGAAGCCTTCTTTGACGCCTGGGTGGAGTGGCGAGCTCCCCTGCAGATTCCCCCCGCGGCTCTGCGTGCCTGCGCCCCCCGCGTCCCCCTCGCCAGGGGCGCGGGGCTCCCGGGTCAGCCGCGGGTCCCGGGCCGCGCATGCGCCCCTCGGACTGCACGGGGCGGGCGGAGAGGCGCTGAGTGGCGTCCAGACTTCTCCTTGCAAGGATCCGCGCGGGGCAGGTGGCCAGAGCCTGGAGGCGCGCTGGAAAGTCCGTTTCCGCCCCCTCCGGGCGCAGGGAATATTTATGGGCTGCTGGAGGGCAAGGAGGAGGGAGGCGGGGGCCGCGGCTGCCCGGCGGGCGGGAAGCGCCGCGCGCTCCGGTCCCCTGCGGCCCCGGCGGGGGGTCGGCGCGTGCGGAAAGCGCCCCGAGCCCCCAACCTGAGGGCCAGTCCGCAGCTGATGAGGACGCGACCGCAGTCTGGAAGCCGAGAGCCCCCAGCTGTTTCCTCCCCCTCCGGGGGCGGGCGGGGGCGGATGGAGGCGGGAAGGAGCTTGGGGAGGGGGGAGCGAGGCGGGGGAGGGAGGCAGGTGTGAGCTCCCCTGCTACCCGGGTGGCAGCCCGCGGCGCTTCTGCCCTCGGAGCCTCGCGTGAATAGGCCGCCTTCACAGGAGGGAAACTGAGGCGGTTCCGAGACAGAACGAGGAAGGGCAGTGCTGACTCCAGGGTCCCCGCTCTGCCCGCTGCGCCATTTGGCATCACTGTAGGCGGAGGGCAGCTCAATCTGAGCTGAGCACAAGAATCACGGGGACAGTTGTTAAAATGCAGATTGCCCGGCCCTATCCCCCAGAGATTAGGTAGGTCTAGAGTGGGACCCAGTAATGGGCTTTAAAAAACAAGCAGGCTGTACACCACACATCGTGAAACACTGGTGAAGAGAGGAGTCTCAACTGATGGTGGGATAAAGCAGGTGTGCACAGGGTCGGGGAATCGGCCAGCCTGGACTTGGAAAGCCTGGATTTGAATCCTGGAACCAGCATTTTCCTCTGGGTAACCAGGAGCTGGTGATTAACCTGTGCCTTGGTTACCTCTTGCCTAAAATGGAGATAACATTCAGCACGTGATGTTCTGTAATATCAAGGAGATCTTTGCAAACTAAACCACCACCACCATTATTCATGTCACTGACAATCCTCTGAGCAATGAGAGAAAGCAGCCTGAAGTGGAGGTGGTGGTGAGCTCAGATGCCACCTCCTCTGGAGAGCCCTCCCTGATTCAGTCACTTGGGAGGAAGCCCTCCTTCCTCTGGACTGCAGGCCACTCAACTTCTTCACCCCCGTTTGTACTCCTTTCCTGTGCCTGGGGCTGACTTTACAGTCCGTGTGCCATTTTTCCACCAGAATGTGAGCTTCTCCTTTGGGGCTCCTCAACGTAGCCATCATGTCAGAGGGGCTGAGTGATGGAGACAGACCTGAGTTCAGATCTCAGTCCCGTCACTCATTAGCTGTGGGATCTTGGTCTCTGAATCCACCTCTCTGAGCCTCTATAGCTATGAAGTGTAAAGGTTTAAATGGAATAATGTCCGTAAGGATCTGTAATGTCTGTCACTCAGTAGGCCCAACTCAGGTAGAACAAGACACAAGCTTGGGAGACTGAGGAAGGCATCACAAGGGATGGCTTTTGACCTGGGCTTTTAGAGCCAGGAAAGGTCTTAACAGGTCAAGCACTGGCAGGGAAGGGCCCGGTAGACCCACTTCCGTATTCTGGTTACACTCTATTTACTTCTGTAAATTGGCATCAGAGAATTCCTGCTCTGCTCTGAAAAGTGTTGCTGTTCATTTATAAATTGAAATGGGATAAAGATAGCAAGTTGGACACACACTGTGGTCTTTCCTGAAACCAACTAAAACAACAGGAAAGGGATTTATCAAAATATTGGAAACCAGACACAGCCAACAAAGAATGGTAACTGACTGAAGCCTAAACAGGCAATAAAGAAAGTTGAAGAGCAGCCCAGTTTACACTGCAAACCCTTAAATGGGTCCGGAATTGGCTGTACCAGGTACTTCTGGAAATTGGGTGGGTGGAGAAGCTTAAAAACAGGAAAATTGTTTGAAAATCTATTTAAGAAGCAGTCAGACTCCCAGACGCTCTCCCCACCTGTTGGAATACTGAAGGTCTGTTCTCAGGAGAGCGACAGAGGATGTCTCTTCTGGGGGCACTCTGACAATGGGAATCAAGTGAACACTTGTGTACCCAGTCCTGAAGCCTCTAGCCTTCTTCCTCCACTCTGCTACCCAAACTCTGGCTGCCAGGATAGTACCCTCCAGGCAGGAGACTGGAGGAGCTTTTCTCTTGACTAGCTCAACAGGAAAGACATGGAATGGCCCAGCCAAGTCCATGTACACAGCCCCATCATGATCAGAGGGGATCAAGTCTGTGGTTTAGTGTCTGATTCTTAAATATGAGCAGACAGCAAAGGATGAGTAAGCCTTTGAGGAAAGCCTCTGATAAGAAAGAGGTTAAAACTAACATCAGGAAGAAAAAAAATTAGCTTGGAAGATAGTGACCATGCAAAAAGCAGAGGACTTAAAAGAGAAAATTATCATTAATGTCCTAAGAGATAAGATATTGCATCCCTGAACAAGAGTGGGATGCTACAAAAAAGAACTCTTGGAAATTAAAACTACGACAGCAGAAAATGAAAAACTCAAAAGAATAGGAGAAGAAATTTGAGAAAATAGAGCAAAAAGGCTAAGAGATGGAAAACAGAAAACACAAGATAACTAGAGGGCCAGTCACAGGAACTCAACATCGGAATAACAGGAAATCTAGGAAGAGGGTTAGAAAACTACGTGAGCTTCAGACTGAAATGCCCCTTTGAGGACTCAGCACAGTGGATGAAGGCAGACTGATGCCAAGACATCAAAACTTCAGAACGTTGAGAACAAAGAGAAGATCACGAAAGCGTCCAGATAGAAGAAAAACCAAAATAAGCAGGCCTCTTACAAAGGAGTAAGAATCACAGTGGCATTGGATTTCTCAATAGCAAGATGGGAACTAGGGGACAATGGCAAAGTGCCTTCAAGATTCTGAGGGAGGGGCCGGCCCCGGGACCGAGTGGTTAAGTTCACAGGCTCCACTTCAGTGACTCAGGGTTTCACTGGTTCAGATCCTGGGCACAGACATGGCACCGCTCATCAGGCCATGCTGAGGTGGCGTCCCACACAGCACAACCAGAGGCACTCACATCTAGAAAATACAACTATGTACTGGGGGGCTTTGGGGAGGAGAAGAAGAAGTGGGGTGGGGGAAGAAGATAGGCAATAGACGTTAGCTCAGGGCCAATCTTTAAAGAAAAAAAAGAAAGATTCTGAGGGAAATGATTTCCATTCCAAAATTCTATACCCAGCCAAATGGTGATCAAGGGTGAAGATAGAATAATGACATATTTAGTCATGGAAGGTCTCTGCATGCTTTCTCAGGAAGCTGCTGAAGGATGTGCTTCAGCAGAAATGAGTGAGTAAACCGAGGACAGGAGGACACGGCATCTGAGGAAGAGAAGGCACCACAAGGAGGGGGCAGGCCAATGCTTGTGCAGTAGAAAGCAGCCAATCCTGACTGGAACAAGATGGAAGACTCCAGAAGAGATTCCTTCAGGAAGATGAAATTGGTAGACTGTCCAAAGCATTTAAACATATCGAGAGGAGATTACATAACTGTACTTGTTATGCAGGAAAGGAAAAGTGATCAAAGACTATTACATGGCTCACTTGTCAACAGCAGTTATGTGGCCTAATAATGCAAACGGTGAACGCTTTTCCAACCAAACTCATGATGTAATTTTATACTGGGAGGATGGCAGGGAACACAAAATGGACATGTGGTGTGGAGAGAGCAAGGAGAAAGAGAGAGATTGAGAGAGAGAGAGACCTCAAACTAAAAAATCAAGAAGTAGGAATATAAGCAAATAATTTAGAATTGAAAGCAATTGCTTCTGTAGAGCAGAAAATGATGATGATGATGATGATGATGTGTGTCCGTGTGCATGTGTGTGTTGAGGAGGGCAACTGTTACTTTCCATTACAACTCTTGCAGACTTTCTAAATCACGTGCATGTACAACTAAAGTTTTAAAAAATTGAGTGGCAACAAGCCGCTAAGCCAGGGCCACTAGTGGCGGGAGGACAGTCACTTCAGAAGGCTTAGCTGACCCTGACCAACTCTGAAATGCTAGCAGGAGAGGAACATCCTGGGGAAGTCTGGGGAGCTGAGCTGAGTGGGTGGAATGCACTGCATCTGAGGGCAAGCTCAAATGCCAGCCTTCCGGAAGCCGTCCACCGTCCCCACAACCTCCTGTGATGCTTCCTTCGCCCTCCCCCAATGCCCCCTCATTACCTGATCACTGCCTGGCTTCACCTGGAGATATTTTGTCTGGCTTCATCTCTCCCACCAGGCTGTGAACTCCCTAAGGACAGTGACTTCAGCCAAGTGACACAGAAAGGCTGCTCAATAAATATTTGCAGAATGCATGAGTGGTCAGCCCCTAGCGAGGGCTGGACACATACTTATCGAACAGAATAATACTTAGTACTCACTGAAGAGAAAGGCTCTTCCTCCTTAGAGGACCCTCACCTCTGTATTCGGTACAGAGCGACCCTTGGTAAACGCGCATTGCCTTGGTGGAGCAGCTGTGGCCTCCTGGACTCCCAGCCTGCCATGGGGTTTTGAACAAATTTCTTAACCTTTAGGAAAGGTGCTGGGATTTCCCCATATATCAATAAAGAGAAAAAAGAGGTAGAGAATGATCTCCTGGGTCTGGGAGGACTGACCTGGGAATGGAGTGGGGGGAGAGGAGACGGCGATGATGATGCACAGAAGAGCCCCCAAGGATGCTGGGTGTCCAGGAGGGCGGGTGGGCGGAAGGGGAGGGTGATGGCTAATGAAAAGCAGTGGAGAGAGGCCTGGATGGGGGAACGAGTCACCACCCAAAGCCACAACTCCTCACTGTCCCTTGGCCCTGGCTTCCCACGGCCAGCAGTGCTGAACCCCACAGCTGGAAGGACATTTTTCTGGATTTTCCCTATCCCCCAGGACTGGGCAGGCAGGGTCCCCAGCCAGGCCTGCCTCCCTCTGGTTGGGACATCACTGAAGACACCAGCTGCAAGGGCCCCACCATAACTGCAGGGTGCTCACACTGCACCAGATATTGGGTCATCTAGCCCAGAAGGCCCCCAAATTTTAGGGTTTTACAGGTGGGTACATTTTTAGGAAAGAGCAGGGAGACCAACTTTTTATTTTGCTCGGAAAAGAACATTTCAAAAAGAGCTATCACGATGTTCTGTTTCCTGATCTGCATGGTGGTTACACAGCGTGTTCCCGTAGTGGAAATGCATCAAGCTGGACACTCGTGAGTGTGACTATTCTGTGTGCCAAACTTTGTAAAAGTTTACTCAAGGAGCTACCATGGGCTATTACACCATCATTTCATCTTAAAAAAAAGACATTTTAATGCTATAAAATGGGAAAGGCACAATCCCAATAAGTGACAGTCATTCCTTCTAAAAAAGGGCAGTGGTATATTTACACATGTGCTAATAAAGAATATCCAGGGGAGAAACAATCAAAGCTTTATTTTGCAATATCACCCCCATGCCGGTTTTGTCGAGGTAGGGATGTGGTTGGGAGGCCCTGTCCAGCTTGTCCTCAAGCTTTATCACAATTGTTAAGGAAAACCCTGTTTCTCTTGGTTCTCTTGGAAATGGAAGCCACGCCCAATGGAGTGCCACTGTTCCAGGAGAGCTGAGAGAGGCTGAGGACCAAGACAGCAGCTACCAGCCCCTGCCAACCCTACCGCTGAAGGGGCAGGAAGCCAGGTGGTGGGACTCTGAGCCAGCGGGCATCCTGATCACCCAGCACAGAGTAGTCAAGCCTTTATCTGGGGACGCTGCAGACCTCAGAGACCTTTGTCAGAGACCCTGGCCAGTCAGTCCACACACAAATGTTTAGGAACCACTCCTCTGTCAGACTCCCCTTATGCAAAAACTGAGGCCCAGAGAGAGGAGGTGATTTACCCAGAGTCACACAGCAAGTTGGTGAAGCGTTGAGGCTAGCACCTGGTCTGGCCTGTGAGCCCCGTATTCTCCCCGCCCACCCTGGCTTGGGGCTCCTGGCGGCCGCCTCTCCAGACCCTGGAAGCTGCTCACAGGTCCTGCTATGTTGCCCTAAGCTCTTCCGGGCTCTGGTTCTGGTGGCCAGAGATGGGCTGGTGCTGGGCTGCAGGGGATCAAGTTACCAGCTTGGCGAGGGTCCCCCTCAGGAGCCAGGCGCCCGCTCGCTTGGCAGGAGGACAACTTGGCGAGGCCGGGCTGGTGGAGGATGCCAGAGCTTCTACAATGGAGGGCTTCAGCCATGCAACACCTCCTTCAGGGCTGCTGTCACCAAACCCAAGCTGACACCCTGGCTCTGGGCAGAGGATGGCGGGGGCGGGAGGGGAGGGGCGGCCGTGCGGAAGGCCCTGCCAGGCAGGGGAGGACAGGGGGGGCTTGGCCTCTGCAAGCCGGCTTCTCTCACGCCTGGAGGGGAAGGCCATGCCTCCAGCCTGCTTCCCTCCCCTCACGGACACACCCAGTCTCCAGGATCCCACAAAGCCTCTTTGATTGATGATGCCGTGACGGGGCTGCTTCAGGGACCCTCGGCCGGTCTACTCTTTGGGCCTTTGTCCCCTCGTCTGCGAAATGGCCGGTTGTGGGTGTGTGAATCTCTCTAAGTTTCACTGAGCCTTTCAGGTCAGCTCCGTGGGGGGCGGGCCCCAGATGAGGACAGGGACCCTCGGCAGCCCAGGTGGCCAATTCCCACCCTGAGCAAAGGGGTCGGGACCCTTAATTTCTCTCCCACGTGTCAGAGTGCCTTAGAGTAGGAAGAAAATCCACTCCACCATAGGTTCCAGGCACCTGGAATGTCTCAATAAGTATTTGCTGAATGGATGAAAGACTATGAAGGTTTAGTTTAACATTATTTTAAAGAAAGGCGCCACTGCTTAACAAAGAACATCAGAGACCTAGTCTGGCTGCCCTCACCTGACAGCAGAGGGAAGAGGCTCCGTGAAGCCCTTCCTTGTGAGGGTCCCCCGGGGAGCACTCGGCTGGACAGGCATCCCGAGCCGGGCGGTGGGAGTGCTGCTCTCCTGAAGCGGGGAGCCCATTGAGGGCCAGGGCTGAATGCTCCATGAGAAGCCCCCCTACTTGGCCCTCAAATCTGCAGCTTCCAGGGACACTCCCAGTCTCCAGTGGGTACTCCGGGCTTCTGGAAAACTCCTGTCCTTCCTTTGGCTAGCTTGCCCCACCCCACCCCCCTCTTTTGAATTTCCCCCAACTTCTCCTACCCTCTGCTGTAAGCTGTGTGACCTTGGGTAAGTTGCTCAGCTTCTCTGAGCTTACATGATTAAATCGAGAGGAACATGACCGACCCTGAAGTGTTGCTATGAGGTTCACAAGCTCCAGCAGAGGAAGTGTATGATACCATCAAGGTTTATGGGACCCCCACTCTGTGCCAGACACAGGCAAGACACAGGATGGTTTCCTGCACAAAGCAGTGTAGGGGTTAAGTAGAGATTAGATTCACAGGCTGGGCCAACCTGAGTTAGAATTCTGGCCCTGCCACTGATTTACCATGTGACCCTGGGCAAGTCACTTAGCTTTCCAGGACTCTCTTTTCTCATCTGTAAAATGGAGATAGTAACACCTTGCTGGGTTGGTGAGAGGATCAAATGTGAACCCTATAAACACCCAGTGCTTGGCACACAGTGGGCGCTCGGTGAAGTGCAGCCGTCACTCGTTTCTTTCTCCATGAAGTGCCCATTGGGCCAGTCCTGCAGGTCCTCCCCAGGTTCTCCGGTGAGCACTGGCCCCTGGCACTAAGTCCTCAGTTCAAGGCTGTGGAATCCTGCTTGGTCTAAGAGGGAGCACCAGAATAAAGAGGAATGAGGAGGCCCTGGGATGGGAGCTTGGAGTGCTGGAGTTGGGGGTGCTGGGCTGGGCTGGCAGCCAGCGGGCCTGGCCCTGAGCCCTCGGCAACCACCTTTCTAAATCAGGTCCTTCCCTCTGAGCAAGCAGGCAGGAAGGCCCTGGCGGAGGCGCTGGCCAAGCACAGCGGAACCTTTGTGAGCTCTTGGCTCTCCCCACTGCTCCCCCTCATCCTTGTCATCGCCTGCAAGGAGCCCTGGGGGTGGGGCTTCAGGCAGGGGAGCAGCTCCCAGCCTCCGTGGCCCCATCACCTCCAGTAATCGCTAACCCCTGTTAGCCTGGCATTCAAGGCCCAAGGGTCTGGTCTCAACCCCTCTCTCCAGTCACATCTCCCTCCAGCCCCTGCTTCCCCTCCCAGGCTGCCCCCCTGTCTTTACACGTGTGGTCCTCTCTCCCGTGATTCTCTGGAGAGGTATGCACAGGGCCCGGGCTGCGGAGGGGCAGGGAGAGACCTCCGCACCAGGAGAGGTCAGCGCTGGCTTCCCAACCTCTCCTGCTCCTGGAGCTGCACTTCACCGCCACCCCGGCCAGTCCTAAGCACGCAGACCTCGGTTTACGGCTCCACTGGCGGGATGGCTTCAGCCCTGAGAGTCACTTTCTTCCTCTGTACGAACAATTGAAACTTCTGCCTTGGGCAGGCCCCTGTAGAGTAGCTTTCTGTCCACTCAGAGACTCAAAGAGATTCCTTGGACTCTGTCCTTGCCCCCTACACCCAGGTGTGGCGTGCCAGTGCGTCATCACCACCCAGGAGGGCTTGGGCTCCAGGAACCTAAACTCTGACACCTCCGTCTCTCTGCGGTCTGGCCTCGTATGAGGCACTGCTCGGACTCCCCCTGCAGTGCGGACCCCGTGGGAGTCCCTCCTCATTCTCAGGTGTGGCTGGGCGGTGCCCGGGACATTCTCACCGAGCACTGCCCCACTCTGCCCATCGCCGCCAGCAGGGCACAGTCTCTGCCTATCTTGTTCATCACCGGTTTCCTGGGGCCTGCAACAGGGTAGGGGCTCCAGAAACAGGAACTGCCTGCCTAGCCCAGGTCCCCCACCCTCCTTTGCTGTCGGCACCTGAACCCACCTTCACTTCACTGAAAAGTGATCATTTCTGCCTGAAGAAGCCCATAAACAAAGTCAGACAAATGGCAACTCGAGAAAACATTTATACATAAGACAGACAAAAGGCTAATTCCCTTAATATTTTTATAAAGCAATAACAAAAATACCTTGATCATAGTTTTTATCCCATTGGAAAAAAATAAAATTTACAAAAAAGAGAAAAATAAACATTTTTATACGTATGAAAAGATGTTTAACCTCACTCAAAACAAAAGAAAAATCAGCTGAAATAGCAGTGAAATGCACTTTTTGAGCTATGCTGCCCTCATAGGTTTAGATCAAACAGGACGATATTTAGGAGGGATCTGCTTGCACGGTTTGCAGTCACGGCTAAGGAGGTGCATTGCAGCATTGCTTCGAGCTATGAAGGACCAGAGAGTAACTATTTTAGGCTTGAGGACCATATGGGCTCCCTGCCATAAAAACAGGTAGTGGGCGGGACTCAGCTAGCAGGCCACAGTTTGCCAACCCCTGATTAGATTAACAAAAGACTAGAGATGACCTGGATGCCCATCACTAGAGGGATGGCTAAACACACGACACATCCCTGGGATGGAACATGTGCTTATCAGTCGTCTCCATCTGCATTTTGAAAAGGAAACACACACACACATCCCGTGTGGCCTAGGAGTCCCTGGGAGGATGCAGAGGAGCCACCAACGACTACTTGTGGAGGGAGGAAATGGGAGTCCGAGGGAGCCGAGGGAGGGAGGGAGGAAAACTACTCAGGTCTTACCCCCTTGCTCTGTTTGAAATATATTCATACCGTAAATTCATTAACTTAAAACAAAGTTAATCCCTTGTCCCCCAGATAAAGATGTTCCCTGGAACAAAGGGATTTGTGGTGAAATGAGTGTGGTCCATGCAGGGTTAAGTTAAAGTGTCTTTGCTGCAGGCTTTGGGGTGAGATGGTCTTTCACGCGCTGCTGTACCTCGTGAATCCTGAGGAAGACGCTGCCTGTGGTGCTTCTCACGCTGACTGTGGGACCACGTTCCCACAGAGTCTCTGGGGGCCACTATTCTGTGGAACAGATGCTGAGATCCGCTGCCTCTGGGAGCAAGCACGAAGCTGTCACCCTCACTGTGCTCTGCTGTGCGCATGCGCACGCTATACCAAAGCGTTTCCTGAAGCCCATTCCTCAGGTCCCTGATCTTGTGGGATACTCTGCGGTCATATATTCTTGGGAAACACTGTTCTGCCAAAGCGGATGACAAACTATAGCTTACACTTCTCCCAGATTTTACAGCTTCTCTGCCCTTGCTCACACCATTCCATCTGGACTGCTCTTCGTTTTAACCCATTTCTGCCTGCCAGAGTTCTAGCTCATTCGTCAAGGCTCAGGTCTCATGTTTTCTGCACCATGATGATGGCTTCTTGGATCCTGGCAAAATTCTAGAGATGCCTGACAAGTGTCCCCAGACACTTGTTGAAAGAAGGAAACTACAAGTGCAACAGAGGAACGTGAGAGGGAGGGAGGAGGAAGGGATGGGGGTGGATGCATGGGGGGTTAGAGGGATGGGGGTGGTTGTGAGTGGGGCAATGAGCGGGGAGGCAGCAGCTGGTTATGGTCCACCATTGTACTCACCGTGTGCGGTGCAGGCAGCGTTTTGCTTGCAGAGCAGCCTATTGGCCTGCTCTTGAGCAGTCCCAGGGACAGCGGGAGCTTCCTCTCTCCTAAGCCTCTCCCTTGGGCTCTCATGCCCGTCCAAAGCCCCAGGAGAAAAATGCCCACCTCTGCATGTGGGTCTGGGGATGTCTTGCCATATCATGTACTCTTGCCCTTTAGACTGTCCCCACAGACACTCCAGGGGAGATGGGCTCCCCCCGAGTTGTCTTGACCAGAGAACCTGTAGGGATCTGAAGAAACTGGGCTGCCCTCACTCCTCACCTAGACTCTGCAGCCCACTGGACACCCCCACACTGCCCCTCTCAGGGGTCATAGAGGGTGGACAGGCACAGAGATCCAAGTTGGACAGAGCCCAATTGACCTGCTTATCCTTATGAGCAAGTTTCCTGATGTGCAACTTCCTCTGGAACCTTCAGCATACTGCCTAACCTCTTTGAACCTCATTTCTCTCGCTCCACAATGCGTATTATCTACCTTGCCGGCTACCTCTGAGTATAACGTTAAATAAAGTAGATGGAAGTCCCTAGCACATAGGAGGGAATGAGCAGCAGTTTCTTTCTCTCTCTTCTCTCAGTGCAGATCCTGAGCTGCTTGACAGAGACTGCTTCTTAGTTTTCCAGCGTGTGGTGTCAGGGCACTAACTGAAGCATGGACTGGGATGTGTGGGAGAAGGCAGCTGCTGCCCAGACCACGTCAAACACAGGTAAGCGAGTGTCACAAGCGGCGTTGCCCTCCCCTCAGGGAAGACGTCCCTGAGCCCTGAGCCTCCAAGGCTTGCTTTCATTATTCTGCTTATAACCGGCTGGTTTACTCGTCAGTCTCCCCTCTCACCCCCACCCACCTCCCACAGATGTGGACCCCTTCAGAGCAGGTGCTGAAGGTGACTCAGCTCTGTGTCCCCAAGCCCCCTCAGTGCTTGGCACAGAGCAGGCTCACCAGACAGAACAGTGGGAAAAGCTAGTCTCCGCAGCTGTCACTGAAAGTGCCTTAAAGAACAGTCTGACTTGCTGCCGAGAGCTCTTGGCAAGAGTGGGCAGGCCCAGGGAGCCCAGGCGAGGAGAGGGGAAGAGGGCGTGAGAGGCAGGGATGGGCTGAGCTGGGGGAGAGACAGGCTACTTTGTGATTTGCCCTTGGGCATGCTTTCATTAAACTCAGTGAACACATATTAAGTGCCTCGTGTTTGCCAGCCTCTCCGCACGTGCTGGCTTGGGGTACTGCAGCGTGGTGGTCAAGAGTGACTTGCGTTCTTGGGCAAGTTGCTTAATGTCTCTGAGCCTCAGTGATATCATCAGCCATGAGGCCATAATACTCCCAGTGTCACAACGTTGTTCTGAGAATTATACGAGTTTATTTCTGTAACTTGCTTGCCACAATCCCTGCTAGATTACTGTTTGCTAATATAATCGTTAAAGATGATAATAATCCTCACTCAGTCCTGTGTGGTTAGAGCGAGGATTCCAGCACGCCTTGGAGTCCCGGCCAGCAACCCAGATTCGTTCATCTGAGAGCTGAGAAAACTGGGGCCGGAGAAGACAGAGGTGGAGCAGGAACACGTCCCCGGCCAAGGCACTCTTTCCATCTGAGCTGTTGTTTTCCCTGAGCTGAAGCCTGCAGAGCAGGCGTGCATGCTCGTTCGCCAAGCACTCCTCCGGGGAAAGTGGTATGTGAGGCTGGACGCGGTTTGCACATAACAGTGCAATAAAGGCGACTTCCTGGACTCACAGCTGAGGATGTACTTAAGGCGCAAGCCGCCGCTGGGCCTGCAACGTGCTGCTCTGAGCACCTCCTCTCTCTGGCTGTCCCTTCTGCTGAGTTACGGCCTGGCCCAGGAGAGTTTATTGCTTCACCCCAGCACATTCTCTTACTGGAGTGTGAGGCAATCATAAGGATACAAGGGTATTTGTAAGATTTTCCACCGTTTCCATAGTGCTGGTATATCCTTGATTTCATCTGATTGCCACAACATTTTTTAACAGAGTGGAGAAACTGAGGCACGAGGAGTTAAGGAACTTATCTGAGGTGCTGGTACTGGTCACCTCAAGAAGCCTAGTGCTTATTCAACTGCTTAAAATAAGAGCGGACACTTACTGGGTGCCTCCCGGAAGCCAGTCTCCAAAACGCTTTACCTATAGTGGGTCCTAGCAGTCCTCACAACCACCCCCTGTGGCAGAAATGGTTATTACTCCTCTCCCAGATGACAGAGGTCAGGTAGCGACCCAAGGACACACAGCTAGTAGATGGCAGACCGAGGGTTCAAATCCAGATAGCTGGGCTCCACAACCAACATTCTTAATCTCTGTGTCAGGGTTTCTTAACCTCGCACTAGGGACATTTGGGGCCAGAACATCCTCTGTGCTGGCGGCTGTCCTGTGCGTTGTAGGATGTTTGACAGCATCCCTGGCCTCCACACAACACATGCCAGTAGCTCCCCCGTCCACAGTTGTGACGACCGAAAATGCCTCCAAACGTTGCTCAGTGTCACTTGGGGGGTCAAACTGCCCCTGGTGGAGAACCATTGCTCTGTTATACTATCCTAAAATGACAATATACAGGTTTTTAAAAATATGGCCACCCCTAGTTTTAGACAAACTATGTTCTGTAGACCTCTTTCCAAAACAAATCAACATTCAGATTCACACAACCTTAACTGCTCACCTCCCATGCCCAGGCAATTTACAGACCATTTGAAAAAGGAATTGATGCTTCGGGAAATCAAGCAACTTGCCCAGAATAACAAAGCTAGTATGTGGCAGAACAGGAACACGACCATCAGTCTCAAGGTCCACCTGACGATGTTTTTTGGGCAGTATTCATTCTGAAGTGACATAGTCTCTATTTTCTCAATTCTAAGACAGACTTTCTCCCCACAATCGAATGGTTTTGAAATTGAGATGCAACTTAAAACCAATGTATGTTTATAGTAGAAATATTTTTTACTCCCCTAATAGCTGCTATTTAATTAAAAGTGTGTTTCATAACTAATGGCCTCTTAGAATTGAGAATCGAGGGCTGGAGCTATGAATGTAGGAGACGCAGATAGGAAGGAAAGAGACAGAACAGTAGCCCTCTCCGTACTAGAAGGATGCCTGGTCCCCCCACCCCAGCTGTCCACCCAAACCCTCAAACCCTGCATTCTTCCCTGAGGACACCTGTCCAGCCTTTGTGACCTAGCTCACACCACATTCCTCCAAGAAGCCTTTCCAGGTCCTTTGGCATGAAGCTCCTTTTCTAATTTCATCTAGAAGATTTTATCGTTCTTTCTGTCGTTTTTTTTTTGTTTTTTTTTGCTGAGGAAGAGTCGCCCTGAGCTAACATCTGTGCCAGTCTTCCTCTACTTTATATGTGGGTCACCGCCACAGCATGGCTGATGAGCTGTGTAGGTCTGCACCTGGGATCTAAACCTGCAAACCCAGGCTGCCAAAGTGGAGTGTGCCGAACTTAATCACCACACCAGGGGGCCGGCCCCTAGCTTTTTTTCTATCAGAGCATTTCAGTGACATGACAGAGTATACGGCTGACTAAACATTCTCCTTAGTCATATTAGAGACGTTAGCATCCTTGCTTTACAGATGAGAGAACTGAGGCCCAGAGAGGGGCAGCAACTTGCCCAGCCTCCCTCTCAAAGGCAGGTCAGAGAAGTGTGTCCAGGTTCTTCACATCAGTACTTCCTGCTTGTCTGGGAGAGTTACCATACCCAGCTGGTTAGCAGTCAGGTTAGCTAAGCCTTCCCTTGGAGAAAGTGGCATTGCAGGCTGCGGTGAGGTTCGCCCATGACTGCATGATACACACAGTGACATCTGGGCTCAGAGAGGTGAGGCGCTTCACCCAAGGCCCCACCACTCCCATGTGACAGCTCAGACTGGATCTTCTCACACCAAACTTCTGCTTTCCCCTCCTCCTTATGCTGGTCTGTCCAACTCGGCCCCTTCTCTGACTGATGCTTCCAGGTCCCGGCCAGGCCTGCCTCCAGTCTTACCAGCAGGAAAGGGACAGCAGCCTCTTCCAGCCTTCCCCAAAAGAAAGAGCACCCACATCCCTGCTCTTATTGATGTTGTGGTCCGGCCCCTCCGGCATAGCCCACCAACATTCTAACTCTTCTAGAGCTGGACTCAAATCCCCCGTCTAGCACAGGACCCTGCCCTAAGCACTGGACTCTGAATCAGAGACCCCCAGAGCTGGAGGAAAGGAGACGTGCAGCAGAGTGCCAGCAGTGCTGCATTTTGGCCAGTCACAGGTTGTTGTGAATACTGAAATGACACAACATCTGTGACGGCCCTTGGTGCACTTGCAAGGGCTGTGGCAGGGTTGAGGCTGGCTGCGCAGCGCAGGGCAAAGACATGGGCTCTGGCTTCCGACAGACATGGACTGCTAGCGCAGGCAAATAATTTCTTTGAAACCCAGTTCTCTCATGGGGATAATATATCAACCTCATCAAAATGTGAGTCTTAAATGAGATCATGCACATAAAGCATCTCACACAGTGCCTGGCATACAGGAGGCACTCAATAAATATTAAATTCCTTCCTGAATATAAGCACCATTATATGAAGCACAGCAGAAATCAATACTCTCATTCTATCACTTAAGCACACTGATAAACCTCCTACTATGGGCAGGGACGTTAATCTCAAATGAGCACTAAGACTGCCAATGATTTTAAAGCACGAACAGCCACCTTGGCGTTTAATCATCTATCTTCCAGGGAGACTGCGAAGCTGGAAAAGGAATTGCAGTCCAGAGGAAAATGCCACTCCACAACAGAGGTAATTTAAAAGTGCACCTCTCTCCCTCCACACTGTTCAGGTCTGTTCCCTTTCTCTATAAAAAGGCTGGAGTCGAGACACAAGCAGGTTCTAAAGAGGGCAATGAAAATTATATGGGTTGTGGTTTGAGAAGGGAAGGAAAAGAAAAAAACAAGGCAGAAATTACTTGACTTGGAAAGGAAGGGGTAAGACGGGTGATAAATAGGAGGGTATCATATGGCAGGGGAGGGTGGTGAGTCACATGCCAAGGCTGTTATTGTGGCAGGGCCTGGGAGGGACCAAAGGGATCATGTCTCAAGACTTGGAACACTTTGGAAGAAAGACTATACAAATCACAGACATTATTAATTATGATTAACAGTGACCAATGTGGGGTTTGCTTTTCAGTTCAACCGTGTTCTCTCATTTTTAAAACATGCCCAGAAACTGCAGGCTGGCCTTTGCCGTACACATCTCACCCATCGAGGGCTCCACTCCTACTGCCAGTTCACACAGGCAAGAGGTCTAGGCTCAGCATCTCTTGGAGCAATCCTCTGACCAGAGGGTGATGGCTAACTCCTGAGCAGGAATTTCAAGGGTTTTCATGGATTGGGAGGCCCCAAATGCCATTCCATCCTCATCTCTGGTTGCTTTCCTCTCCCCTCAGTCCTCCAGCCACTCCAAATTTCCCATCGGTCCCAGAACTCATCATTTGTCCATTCATTCAAGATCGGAGCACCTATTACATGCCAGGCACTGTTTCAGGCTATGGGACACAACCGCAGTGAACGTGACAAGGTCCCAGCCCCTGTAGAACTTACATGCTAGTGTGGGAACACAAATCATTTCTAGTAAAGGTATGCTAATTTTGAAAGGGTAGTCAGAGAAAGCTTCTCTGCGGAGATATTTAAGCAAAGATCTGAATGACGCAAAAAGTGAGCTAGGAACTAACTGGGTTAACAGTTTTCAAGGCATAGCAAGTGTAAAGGTCTTGAACAAGCTTCTCTGAATGAGCTTGGTGAGTGGAAGAAACCAGAAGAAAAACATAATCGCTGGGCAGAGTGAACAAGAATCAGACTAGCAGATGAGGTTGACTAGGAGACCAGGGGTTGACACGAACCAGACCATGCTGGGCCTTAGTCACAGCTGGGGCTTGAAAGCTGGTCTAAGACCACTGGAAAGGTCTGAGGAGAGGGGAGCCATGGTCACTCCCCCTGTCGGCTAGAAAATAAACTTGGAGGGAAAGACAGAGATGACAGTGGTTGGGACTAGGGTGGGAACGGCAGAGGTGGTGAACAGTAATGGGGGGAAGAAGTGGAGGTACACTGCTGATGGACACTTGAGCTGGGCCTTGAAGAATTAGCAGCCCAACAATTTGCCACCAGGGTCAATGTCTTATCTTTGTAGCCAAAACACCTGGCATAATGCCTGGCATGATGTGTGTTAAATGGAACTGAAAAGTACTAACAAATCTTCTGGAAGAAAACTTTTCAGGTAACTAATCTTGAATTTTCTATTTCAGAATGTATTTAATCCTTTCCAAGATGGGAAAAATATATACATTATAGAAAATTTGGAAAGCAAAAATGTCAAAGAAGAAAAATTCATAATTCCTCATACTCACTGCCTAGAGGCGAACATTAGTATTTTGGTGTACCTCCCCCAAGTCTTTTCATACACATTTCTAAAAAGGTGAGTGTTTCCACTCTGAGGAGCAGCCTGGTCCAGCACAATCAGTTGGTCATGGTTTGAATCCCACTCGACCACTGAAGGACCTTGGACAAGTCACTCTCGGATCCATAAAATGGGGACAGCAACGCCTTCTGCATCAAGTTATTGTGAGCCTAAACGATTCACATGAAGCACCTAATGGTGCCTGGTGTATGGTCTAAGTGCTCAATATATAGTAGCTGTTATTAACAAGAGGAAGCCCAAATCCCACAAGATGCAATTATATGGAAAGCTTTCAACATCTCATTTTTTAGGAAAACGGTTTTGCAAATCCACAATCTAACCACATGTACTCTTCCAAAGAAAAATAATCATACCAAGAATAGGAATTTGCCAAATAAGATGTAAGCAATATCAAATATTTTTAAAACCAAAATTTTACGGTAATGCAAAACAGAAATGTGCCAAGAACTCACCCCAGACCCTGGCCTGCTTAATAAATCTCTCTCCTATAAAGCTGACAGACTTATGGGATTACCGTTTACATTAATAACAGTTTAAAGGGTGGACACTGCTCACCTGCCAAGAAATGATTCTTCCAGGCTTTCCATCTTCGGTTACGTCTGCGTGGTACGACAGAGCACAGCACAGTCGAGACTCTTCTGTTCTCCCCCGGCCTCTGCTGCCACCGAGGGGTGTGATCCTCAGCAAGCTGTCCTGTCTAGTCTTCTGTAAAATGAGGGGTTGTCTACAGCCTCCAAGAATCCTTCCAGCTCTAAAACTCTACTACCATGCAGATTTTACAGTTTTAATATGTAAAATACTGGATTGAGGAACAAACATTAGATCTTAATCAGCTATCTTCAAAACCTTAAATAGCATACTGAGTATCATAATGATTATCTACTCATCTGGTTTTTTGGGGGGGAAATGAATCATGAGATAGGGGTATATTTCTAATATTAAGATAACAAGAGTCACATTTTCATTGAGAAGGAAGTGAGAGACTAACTTAAAAACATTTGGGGTCATGAAGTCCCACACTATACACCATTTTCAAAGGTGGAGCTACTCTTAGCAAATGTCAGCTTCTCAGTGGCTTCAAACCTATCCTAACTGGACTTCTTACTGGCAATGTTGGTGGTGAATTTGGCTTAGTTCTATATACCATTATCACTCATTAATTAAATGAGGTACCGTTATGGGAAAACAAATACTGCTGTTTCTGCAAAGGCTGTTGCCTACCCTTTGACTTCCTATATTCAATATGACTATCTACTCTCAGCTACAAACTGGGAGACTCGTCAGACCCACACAGCTTCTCACAGGGCTCACACCTAGCGGAAGGGCCAAGCCGGGCAAACCCAGGAGCCCATGTAGCGGCCACTTCACTCAGAGCTCAGGGACGGGGAAGCCCTCAGAGAAAGTGACACCTAGGCTGCGGTCTGACGGCTGAGCGAGGTGTAAGGGTGATGACAGGGACAAGCATGTCTCACTCTGCACCCTAGGTTTAGCTGGGCCCTCTCCTCTCCGCTCATCACACCACGGGTCTTCCTCTAGCTGGGATGACCGTAAGTCCTGGTTAGCTCTGGATAGTTGCAGTTTATCCGTTGTTCTGGCATCACTATTTTTTTTTTTTTAAAGATTTTATTTTTCGTTTTTCTCCCAAAGCCCCCCAGTACATAATTGTATATTTTTAGTTGTGGGTCCTTCCAGTTGTGGCATGCCCTGATGGGACAACCAATTATGCCACCATCCCACCTTTAGCCCTGCTCCTGGCAGATCCCCGCTTGTGAGTCTGGCTCCTACATGTGACTCAGCTCACTGAGGTTATGGGCTCAACCTTATTTACCTTTGCATCCCTGGCATGGGCTCCATCTCATGCATGTTTGTGTCTACGACACGTAGCCTCCAGCCTGAGGCTAAAGAGATGGACCACTACAGGCATTCAATACAACATTTGAAATTAGAATGAAAAGCAAACACAAGAAACAACAAATTATACTTGTAAATCTTCACATCATGTTAGAATCCTGGGTCCACCTTTCACTAATAGTATGACTTTCTCATCCTTAGGTTTTCACCTGAAAAAATGGGGATAATAGTATCTTTTTCATAGGGTGGAGAAGTTTAAATGAGATCATACAGGCAAATAGTTTTTGCACAGCCCTGATATAGCAGCACTTTGTCAGCAGCAGCTGTTACTGAGACATGATGACCATTCTTCCTGCTGCCACAACCCTGTTCTGCTGTAAGAAAATTAAACCAGGGCCGGCCCCGTGGCCAAGTGGTTAAGTTCATGAGCTCTGCTTTGGCGGCCCAGGGTTTCGCTGGTTAGGATCCTGGGAGTAGACATGGCACTGCTTGTCTGGCCACGTTGAGGTGGCATGCCACATAGCACAACCAGAGGCACTCACAACTAGAATGTATAACTATGTACTGGGGGGCTTTGGAGGGGGAAGAACAAAAAAAAGAGAGAGAGAAGATTGGTAACAGTTGTTAGCTCAGGTGCCAATCTTTGAAAAAAAAAAAAGAAAATTAAACCAACACCTGACAAGTATCCAGTAGGGACTCAAGTGTGCACTAAATGAATGCTTGGTATCATACTAGATGCTGGCTACAGACCAGATTCTTGGATTACAAGATACATTAATCAAAATTACAATTTAGAAGTCAAAGGTTTGGAGGGCTGGCCCCATGGTGTAGTGGTTAAGTTTGGCACACTCTGCTTCAGTGGTCTGGGTTCGTGGGTTCAGATCCCAGGCTCAGATCTACACCACTTGTCAGCCATGCTGTGGTGGCAACCTACATACAAAGTGGAGGAAGACTGCCACAGATGTTAGCTCAGGGCAAATCTTCCTCAGCAAAAACCAAAACAAAGAAGTCAAAGGTTTGACTCCTCTAAGACCAGTTTTAATAGTAACAATTTTTAAAAACCCACCTCCTATCCATAAGCAAAGAACCACAAAACATAGAATGCAGCAGCACTACCTGGCCGCATCCTAGATGTGCTCATTAACAGCACTTAAACCTCATGCTTGTTACAAATATACCCGCTTTTTTTTTTTTTTTAAAGATTTTATTTTTTCCTTTTTCTCCCCAAAGCCCCCTGGTACATAGTTGTGTATTCTTCGTTGTGGGTTCTTCTAGTTGTGGCATGTGGGACGCTGCCTCAGCGTGGTCTGACGAGCAGTGCCATGTCCGCGCCCAGGATTCGAACCAACGAAACACTGGGCCGCCTGCAGCAGAGCGCACGAACTTAACCACTCGGCCACGGGGCCAGCCCCAAATATACCCGCTTTTAAAAGTTACTCTTCTATCAGCATGCTAACTTGAATATTTGGGTCCATCTCTACTCTTTTTGAACTGTCAGCCTCTCGAGTCTTATGTGATTAATGTGTATAGAGAAAATTAGAAAGGCTTCAGATTTGAGTCAATAGTAGCTTTCTTGATCCCCCAATTACAATATCCTCTTTGCAGTATATCCTTGTTGAACATTTGGAATGAATTAAGACTTTAAACTTCCAGATGTTTAAACTACTACTGTAAACTCAAACTCATTAAAAAGGGCAGATTTACTACCTTTACTTAGTTTTGAAGTCTGTTGTTCACCCTGTCCAAATAATTTATGAAACCAAATACAGTGGCAGGTAGTGTATTCTATTTATATAGCATTCATTCATGGTGAGAAATAAGGGGCATTTTAAAAGGTCTGGAAATTAACTGCCATTTTAGCCAACCTATAGATCACACTTATTGTTGTTTCTAAGCCAGTAATTGTTTCCTGAAACTGATCTAGTAGAGATTTTTATGCTAATCTGTACTAAAAATTACTTTGCTTTTTCTGGCCACAAAAAGCTGGCTATGGAGGAGCATTTGATTACAGCAAAAAGACAGCTGCACCCACTCTCGTGAAATAAATGACGTGAATCTACAGTCCTTTGTGGTCGTGTCTTGGCAGCCAAACAAAGGTGGCAGCATTTCTACATCTAGTTTGTAAAGTCTCAGAAGTTTTAGGCTTCAATTTTTTCGCAAAGAACCCATGTCGACTATAATGAATGCATTTTAGAGATGCTGTGCTGAAAGCTGGCAATGGATAAAGCAAGAACATAAAAGGAGCTTATTCGTAAAGCAAATAGTTCTTCTACAAACCTTAAGAATGAAGTGGCTTTCAAAATCAATTCTAAGACTGAAGGATTGGATTGAAGTACCTGGCTCTGGCACTTATTAGCTATCTCATTTGAGGCAATTCCTTTACCTCTGTGAGACCAATTTCTCAACTGAAAAATGCGGATAATACTTGCCTGAGTTTTTCTGAGAACTTGAATGAAATATTCAAAGTATCATATAAATATTAATATACACTAAGTGCAATCTTCCTATGTTTTATGAATTACTCACTTTAAATAGTACTTAGAAAGTGGCTGTCCCTAACATGAAACAAAAACCAGATCCAACTCAGTTACTGCAGAGGAACTGGCCTCAAGAGGACGGGTCGCTTTCAACTCAGTCAACTGCTATTTACCTCACAGGGTTACTGTTAAGAATTAAATGAAAATTACATTAATATTAATAAAGCATTTGTTCTCATTTATTTTACAGGTAACAAATCATGTTAGGCTTCAACTGTGTAACTTTTTTCCCCCAAAATGAGGAGATATGTCAAAAGCAAAAATTCCTCCAATTAGATGTAAATCTTGAATATATTTCCTATTATGTTTGTCAAACTATTTAGATATGATAGATTTTAAAAGATGTGTAGGTTTTTATGCCTATCCCTTTAGTTTCAATAAATCTGGTCACTTAACTCTATCAAGTGCACATGTAGTTATAAATGAGTACAGTTGTAGTCTGTGGGCCAACTCTTAGGCTGTGAACTCTACGCATAGGAAAATGCATGTTATTGCCAGCAACGCCTGGCACACAGTAAGCACTGAACTGATATTTGTGGAACAGTCACTAGGCTACCACTTTCTAACTATCTAACCTTGCAAAAACGACAATCTTTGTCTCATCTGTGGGGAGACTACCATTGTTGACTCAATCTACCTTCAGAGATCAGACTGAGAAAATGCCCCTCAACAAATTACGGTTTTTAAGCTTTCAATAAGTTCCCAGATTAATTTAGAGAACAACAGAGATTAGAAAAACAAATGATGGGCACCTTGAAAGCTTAACCAATGCTCGCTGCATGAATGTTCTGGATAGATTGCTAGGGCAGTCTGAAAACAGGGCCATGTTTTGCACCTCCTCCTATCAAACTGAGGAGTCCACTTCCTCATCCCTTGAATCTAGGCCGGGCTTGTGACTTGCGTTGACCAAAAGAATGTGGTGACAGTGACGTTCTGTGAGTTCTTGAGCCAGGCTTTGAAGCTCCTGCCTTTGCCTTCCTGTTACTGAGAGCACCATGCATGCCATAAGCCCAAGATAAAGGGCCACGTGGAAAGACTCAGCTGTGGCCCCCTGCCCCCAGCCAAATCTGCCAGCTGAACAGAAAGACCAGATGAGACTAGCAAAAAAACCACTTAACCAAACCACAAATCCGTGAGAAACAATAAACTGTTTTGTTAAACCACTACATTTTGGGATGTTGATAAGCAGTAACAGGCAACTGATGATAAGTTATCTAACCCTCAAAGCGCAACCATTTGCGTGGCTTTATAGTTGAGGAAACATGTAGGTTAAATAATCTGCCGAGGTCACACCACTCTGAAGTGTTCTAAGAACTGGATGCAGGTATTAAACGGCCAGCTCTGTGTCTCCTTCACTGTCATCCTGCCATCATGAACCTGATCAGTTCTTTCTGCCAAGGGCAGGCATCTTTCAGAGCTCTGGCTGTAAGATAAACTCTGTTACCTTTTTTATAACCCACAGAGGTAATGTGTCCTGATCTGACACTTCTGCCAGGCTTGTCCATGACAGGGAAACGCATTGCCAGCTGTCATTAAGACCCAGCACTCCACAAATGCACCCCATTCTGCTTCCTGAGACTCAATAACACTAACTTATCCCAATATAAAATACTTCATGACATTTCTGCAATTATATTCATTCATTTAGATTTTAGCCAGCAACAATTACACAAATTGTGACAGTTTCTATCATGGGCCATAGAATATATAATATTAAAAAAAGTCAGTCAGATAAACCTTATATTTAATCATTTCTTATTTAAAACATCTTTTTATATACCCCAAGTAGTAAACCATCTACCAAAAACAAACAAAAAATTTATCTTCAATTGTGAAGGTGATAAATGTTTTCAAAGAGAATTTACCACAATAATCCGTTTTGTCCCCACCAAAAATAATGTACCTGAACTTTAAACAAAATTCACATTTTATTTAGGTTGAAATAAACTATACAAAATTGATTTTCTTCACCAAAAATAACAGCAATATTTTCTGTATTATTCCTAGATAAACCACAAAATGAGTATTTTTGTAGGTTTTCCAGGTGTTGCTTATAAATCAAGACGAGGCAGTAGATATAGTCATGGAAAAAGAGAGAAGACGGAGACATCAGTTGTCGGTATCCATGGCCTCTGATCCTGTGCTGACCATGAAGCAGAGGTGTTCAACAGAGACCTGCTGAAAAGCTTATGGAGCTGGAGGGAATGTAAACAGCAACAACCAGACGTGGAACAACAATGGCAGGCTCTTCCATCCAAACTTTAACTGTAATCTGTTCTTTTAAGTTCATTTGAGAGAGAGAAAATCTACACTGAAATCCTTGTTTGGTGAGTTCACATGTTTTTCTCACTGTCTGGTAATTCCCTTAACTGTCCATTACAGATTTTTAACAACATACGTAAAACTCCTACTATTCAAAGGTCAATTGTAAGCTTCATTGTAACATTTTAAAAAATGTATTCCTTCCTCCCACACCTCCTCAAAATTTATTTCTTCAAAAAACTGATAACTCAATACCTGACAATTAGATCCACAGTGATAATAAATGTGATGTCTAAAATGACTTAACTAAAACAATTCCCAAGTGCCATTAGCAGAGATCACGCAGAACTGTAACACGGCACTTTCAACGCTATCTTCTGGAAGAACAGTTAGGTCTCCAAAGCACGAGAGTTGAAACAGGAGCCATCCAAATAGGCAGATTATCAATGGCTAATGTACTCAATGGGAGGCCTATAGGTCAAGATATTCAGTGATTAAGTGGCCTACACATACCTTACAGATTTTCTGTAAGATGTTTTCAAATTTCTTACAGATTTTTTCAAATATCAAATATAAGAGAAAGCCTACTTCAAAAGTCTCTTAGGTATTCTCAATGGTTTCTGAATTCTCTGTAGGAAGCTCTGACTTAGCTGTATAGAGTTTGATATATGTGTCCACCATTAAATCCAGATCATGTTTTATATCAAAATTTATGTTAAGCAAAGCCAAGTTACTCGACCTTTGGTCTGTCAAAGTGTTCCTCAGGTATGCTTTGAGACGCTTCCGCCCGTTTTCATAGCGTTCATTCTCAACCTTCATCACAGGAAGGATACAAAGGACCTTCAGCAGTGCATAAACATTAGGAAAAAACTTGATGTCTGGCAGATGGAGGGCTTCATAAATGGTGGATGGAAGCTCTATATCTTTCCCTCTGTGTTTCCACTTGATTCTCCAACAGTGCAGCTCGGCCGAGAGCGTGTCAGGATTGGGTAAGTCGCTTCTGTACATGTCAGCATGATGCTCCTCTGACGTGTTGAACTTGAGCTGTCCCATGACAGACGGGACCAGAGATAAGCATTTAAGAGCTTTGAGGTGCTGTTCTGAGAATATATCTTTCAGTTCCTGAATAATGTGTTCCACTGTTGGGACACTCAGAGTTTCTTTATAGTAACCCTCAGAGGTTAGCTGAGATTCCAGGTTACCTTGCTGTGCTCTGCGGAATTTCCCAGGGAGCTTCATTTGAATATCAAGTTTGGTTGCCAAATTTGTGGCTTCCTCAAACCAAAATTCATGATAAACTTCAATATTTTCCATCACTTCATTTAGTGAATGCAGCACTGCAGTCAAGCTACTGGCTGCAAAGAAGACATCAGAGGTTTGCCCCTGGAGATTTTTCCCAAAGGCTCTTGTAAAAGATAGAACATTTTTAAGAACAACAATGGTAACGATGAAATCAAAATCTGTTACTGCACTACAGAGGACAAATGCTCGGCCAGCTATACAGTTATTCCATCTAATACTTGTGTCACTATTTATACCATCTAAACATAAAACAAGTGCCTGGAGGAGGTCCACTAAAATCTCGAAAGCATCATGCCTGCCTGTCCAATGAGAATGGCAAATCTCCTTCAGTTCTTTACCCCGTTCTTCATTGTTCTGAAAGAGGACAGTGATTACATTGTCAAGTTCTAAAAGCAGTTGTGGTGATCGATGGAAAAAGGAACAAACTTCCTCAATTGTTCCTAATGCAACAGACACTCCCATAACAGGCACAGATTTTGCCAACCACATATTTAAGGCACAGGAAGAGCAGAGTGTGTAGATGGCTTGGGGATATTTCTCTAAAAGTCTAGAAGCAACAACTTTCATTTTGGAAGAAAATCCACTGGACACAATGTAAGCCTGACCACGGCAATACTCCATGTTTAATCCCCACTTCTCAGTTATTGTAGTGTGAAATTTCACAGCCAAAATTTCTGCATCAGCTTCATAAGGCAGGAAGCCCACGAACTCCTCTCTCAGGTTATGAGATTCATCAACAAACCTCACCAACACAGGCAGGTGCTCTTCCCCTGCTATGTCCACGACATCGTCAGTGATAATGGAAAAGAAGTGAGAGTCTCTCACCTCCCTGAGGGTTTCTTCCCGGATGCAGCTCTCACAGATCTCCAACATCTGTTTCTGCTGTGTTTTCGAACAGAACAATGTGTTAACTGCTGTTGTCTCAAAGCGCTTTCTCAGAACCTCTTCACCAGAATTTATCCGGCACTCCAGCAGGGCTTGAAAGTTATCAGGAGTAAAGAGACCTTCTGGGATTTCATCAGCTTCATGTCCATCCAGAGGTATGTTTTGTTTTCCCATAAGAATCAAAATTTCAAATAAAGATTTTAAGTATTCTTTGTTTTCCTTCTCCTCAAGGGTTAAAGGTAAAATGTCTTCATCCTGTTCTTCACCTCCCTCTTCTGCACTGGGCTTCTGAGCACTGCTGTTGTTTATTTCTTTATGTTTCTGTTCCTGCTCAGACGTTTCATCAACTGAAAAAACAAAGGATTAATTTTATAAACAGGCCCGTGAGGAACTATATATAAACAAAAAGATTACACTTTTGATTGGTTAAATATTTGAAATCCACAAATCATTCATTCAGCATTCACACAGCACCTACTGGACCACAGACTAGGATACAGAGATTAAAACAAGACACTCACACTCTACTGTGGGAGACAAATACTATGAACAGATATATTTAATCCTCCATGTAAATGCTGTTACAAGAGAGGAAGGATTTCTTATAAACTTAACAACAAGGTGCAGCACACCCACAGAGTAATAACAGACAGTCTATGCTCTCATAAAAAGGAAGGGGGACAGAAATAATATTTATTGAGGCACTGTGTTGGCATTTTATGTGTATCATGTTACTCCCTCTTACAGGTAGGTGGTATCAACTCCATTGGACAAATGAGGGCCGTAAATAACTGTCCAAGGTCACAGAGGCAGTTAGAAGGATGGAGGTGAAATTCAAATCCAAGCCTGTCTGGCTCCAAGGTCCAAGCTAATGCTGTTTCTATCAAAACATTAAGCTATCGTTTTATATGGGTGATGAGACTGTTATACAAACCAATATAACATAAAGTATATTCATGCAATTTTCAGGGCTAATATTAGAAACCTTCACCTAATCTCTTCATTTTGGATAGGAAAACTGAAGCCCTGAGGTTAAGGGTCCTGCCCAGAGTCAGACACATAACCCTACAAATCCTGGCTCCTGTGGTCTCTGTAGGCTCACTTTCTAACCCCCATGAGTTATGAGAAGCTCCAACAATAAATGAGTGCAGTTCCCCAAATCTGACATCATGTTTCAAGCTACTCTATTTCTGGACAGAATACCCTTCCTGCCTTTCTGTGCCTGAGTCCATGTCTCCTCATCTATAAAGGGGGAAAATAATAGAACTTACCTCAGGGCTATTCTGAGAATAAAATGAATTAATGTAAGTAAAGCACTTGGAATAACGACGTGGCACACAGAAAGCACTCAATAAAAAGTTACATGAATAATAGTAATAGCAGGAGCAGGAGGAAATAGAGGAGTAGTAGTAATAACTAACAAAACCAAAACGACTTCTAGTCCTCATCCTTTGGTGACACAGCTCAGGCATCAGTACCTGCAGAAAGGCTACTGTGACTCCAACCCTCCATAAGGCTAAGTGTCCCACAGCACTTATTCCTTCAACATTTACCAAGAACTTATCACGTCCTACACATCCTCACTGTTGCCTTTCCTTCCCTACGCTGGGACACGGTCTGCGTGTCTGCCACGCATACCACACGAGAACACCTAGTGCAGAGAAGGCAAAGTGGATGGCACAGTGTATTCAATAAAGACCAAACTGAACTAAGACTTTCACCTCACAGACAATTCCAGACCACAGGACAACGCCTGACACACTCTGACATCATTCTCACGGTAGGTTTTGGACATAAAACATATTTATTTGTCCTTACCAGGTCAAGGCCTTTTTAAAAGGCATTCAGAAGTTGAGTCATTAACACTATCACTTACTTTTTTTCTGTTTCAGTGTCCTGATTTCATCTTCACTCTAAATGACAAGAAAAAAAGAAAAGCCATCTTTAAAGAAAACTGAACTGCAGTATATCATCATAGACTCACAAGTAAAAAGCAAATTTTGAGTCAAATTTAATTCTTTCAAGAGCATAAATTCTTTATAAGGAATATATTCTTCAAACAGACAGATGACAGGAAAACCAAAACAATAATTTGCTAATGACTCCAAGCTTATAATAAAATACTAGAGGGGAAAGAATACATCATTTAACTTACTTTATACCTAAATCACTGTAACTTTGGGTTACAAGTGTACTGGCTAACAAAAGGCATGAAAGTATACCATGTTACTTGGGGGTCAAATCCAAGGGGAGACAAATCATGCCTTCCCCACCCCCAGTCTAACCTGGGGGATGCCATGTAAGAAGGAACTGCAGGATCTCAGAATCTAACACAAAAGCTATGAGAAATCCCTGGGAAGCAGAAAGGGACACAGTGCTGATATGGAGGAGAAATGGATGCATACAACAGAGAGGGCCAAGTGGCAAATACAGGGTTAGACTGAGGAAGAACTTTCCAGTCGTGTCCTTTTCTCTCCCTCTCACCCAATACAATGCTTAGATCACAACCCACCCTATCACTATTCTGGGGCAGGAAAGCAGCAGTACCAGTGACAGCTGGAGACAGCAGGGTACCTGCAGGGCAGCATGGGACATGACACTGGTAACAAGAAATGTCAGCAGCCTAGCCAACCTGAACATTCCCTCCTTATCCTGTGGGATGCAAAGTTACAAGGATGGCAGATCTGGAAGGCTGTGCCTGTTGTAAGGTATCTGAGGTTCTCTGGCAGGCAGAGTAAGGGAAATGACAGCTAAAGGACGGGAAGCAGTGGAGCTCCTCACCCCTGGCACACCTTCCTAAGAAGAAAGCTGATGTGGAGGACTGCTGTGTAGTGTCTGCCTTCATCTATGAGAATTCCCAGAACAGTTCTGTTCCAAATATTCCAAGAGAATAAGAGAGCTCCCAGAAACAGCTCTGCACATATGTACACTTGGCAAATGACAGAGGTGGCATCTTACACGAGTAGAGGAAAGGACAGATTAACAGACCATGTCGGGAAAACCGGTTCTCTATAAGGAGAAAAATAAAATTATCTCTCTACTGGACAGTATACATACAAACTCCAAGTGGATCAAAGATCTAAATATGAAAGGTAGACATAGAAGAAAACAAAGAAAATTAGATAAATGGTATCTTAAAAAAAAGTACATAGTAGGTGGAGTGAAATGACATATTAAACACAGTAGCATGGATACCAACAGGAGGGGAGGAATGCAAACGGTAAAAGTGAAAGCAGGATAAACAGAATAAGGGCCTTGCTGGCAGCAATGAAGACAGAGAGCCATGGACCGAGGAGTCCGAGTAACTTAATTTTGTTCACCTAAGGTCAACAAAAAACCAGGCTGGTTTCAATCATTAGAACTAAAGGTTATCAAAGGAATATAAAAACATGCATAAAGTGATATACAGAGATTTAAAAGCTTTTCTAAACCCCGTCAGTACTTACTAATGATAGAACCCTTATCTCTAGTAAAACTATCCATGTCTTAACTTTTATACTTTCCCTTTCTTTATCCTCTGTGCTGAATTCTGGAAATATACCTCAGCTCCACTTTCCTTACTACAAAAGAAAAGGTAGTGGTTTTTTCCTTCTTCCCAGGAAAGAAAGAAGCCATTGGGCTGTAATTAAAGCACACTTTGGCCCAAGTTAGTGAGTATCAACTGACTAAATTTGAGGGACATTTTCCAATTTAAATACTAAAACAAACTAATCATCTTACATCCAAGCTACTTCAATATTAACCACAGCATTCATTTCCCATAATGCTACCTTTGAAATATAGAGTAATGTGTTCAATTTTAATGTGAATGCATCTATATTTGATTTCATAGTATTCAGGAGGGGTGGGAAAGCTGAAAGCACACTGACATACCAATTCTTTTATTCGTTTTCTGTGCCTACTATGTGGATTGTTCAAATGGCTGGTAAGATCAAATATTGTTGGTATTGCATTATCTCGAAGAACTGTCCTATAAGGACTCTGAAAAAGAAAAATGTGTTAATTCAGACATGGTCCTTCAGAATGTATTACACATCAATAAAATTCTACGTTAATGATTTCCCCAGCACCCCTTCAACTCCAGCTCTAAAGTGTAGAGACTTGCAGAATTGATCATGTCAGTCCAGATCGGCTTATTATTTCTAACTCTTTCTGTATTTGCCCTTCTGTCAATCTTACTATTATAAATTAAGAACTGAATTGACACTAGGCATAAAAAATAAAATGTATTTGCATTTTGCATATATATTTCTAATGCACCCTGCCAGCTACTTTACCTGTTCTGCCCTTCCATGAGCCCACAAAATCTACAGCAGGCACAGAAGTTTCTCAAATAATCTATACTCTTGTATGTCTGTAATAATTCTTCCCTCCTTATCCTGCTGTTCCCTCCACTTTTGCTACTATTATTAAGAAGCAGCAGGCACAGCGAAATAATACTGGACTAGGACCCAGGAGACCCAGGACCGAGGAACAGCGACTCACTCTGAGACCCGGGCCAAATACTTTCCCTTTTTGGGGTTGCTTCCTCTTCAGAAGGAAATTCAGGTATTGAACTAGATCAACATTTCCCAAAATGGAACTACTCACATACTAGTAGTGATCACGTTTGCCACTTCAGTTATACCACATCTGTACTTGCACATAATCCACTCCCTTTTATAGCTAACATTGTCTTAAGCAATAAAAACTATAAAATAATGATTTGATGGGCTAGTTATATTTTTAAAACATATTATAAAACTTCTAAAATAAAAATTGATTCGTGTGCCACTTAAAATCACTCACACCACAAGTGATATACATAATCACACTTTTGCAAACACTAAACTAGGTATTTCTAAATTCCCTTCTAATCCTAAAGTTCTTATCATTGAGGGATGACCATCCTCTATCCTAACTCCTGTTAACCTAATCCAATCTGGCTAGAAGCTGGGTACATACTTGGATGGTGACAGTCTTCCATAGTCAGCCCAGAGGAGGTCACACAGGGACAACAAGCTTATTAAGAAGTGGAGTAACAGATGAGTAACTGCTACTACACTCCCCCTAGCTAGTCCAAAGAAACAGTGCCTTTAATTTCTTCCTGAATTTGCACTGATAAAGACAAAACACACTTCATTTTAAAAAGCTTCCTTGAGAGCAATGACTGTTTTAAAGCTAACTAGTAAAGCACGTTCAAAGAATATGCCAAACAAAAATAACAACTCCTATATTTTTTCACCCAGGGAAGGAAGGTTAGGAAGATACGAAGGAAAAATATAAAATTAAAAGCAACGTATTATCTGAGGTTTTATCCAAAGAGTTGTTAAACACATTTGGGAAAAATTTTTATTCAGATTCAGTGTTTTCTAGTTCAATCCCATGCCTCACAGAAAACAAAGAAGACAATCTATTTCTTTTTAATTTTTTTGGTGAGGAAGATTGGCCCTGAGCTAACATCTGTGCCATTCTTCCTCTATTTTGTATGCGGCACGTCGCCACAGCATGGCTTGACAAGTGGTGCATAGGTCTGCACTGGGGATCAGAACCCGTGAACGCTGGGCTGCTGAAGTGGAGCACATGACTACTATGCCACCAGGCCAACCCTGAAAATCTATAACTCAATGATACTCAGATTCTAGTGCTGAGCCCATTATCCTGAGTCTACTAGGCAGTTTGAATCAGGAATTCATTAGGGAAACAAACATCGAAGCGAGCAAAAATTATACTCTACCCAAAGCGTTTCATCTTTCCCACTTAGCAACCATCTCAAAAAGCAAACCTTCACACACACAGTCAACTCTTTATATCTTACCAATTATTAAACAAGGAGAGGAGAGATAAAACATTCTAAGGAATTTTAAAAATTCAAATAAAATTAATTTCCGATAAAGCAAAGATATGACAGACCAGAAAACAGAATATATGAATGATAAACATGCGACTTTTTATAAATTTTGTTAAGTACGCATGCCAAAAGGGGCTATATTCAATTCATGTATGTGATAATTTTAACTCAGTACCAAGATTTAACCTTCAACTGCTGAATTAAGGTTTAAGCATAAAGCAATAACCTTACTCTAGCATCGAAGGTAATATTTGGCTTTGGTCGAACTAGCCACAAATGCCTACTGATGAAACCTTAAATGCCAAACTAATGAAGTCAAAACTCTTCAACATTTGGATACAGATACCAGATAATCCAGCTTTTAATAGCAGTATCTTCTACATGTGCAGAAGGAACATTTTCTCTCATTTGCATTAATTTATTCAAGAAGGAAGAATCATGTGGAAATTTAAAAAGCGAAAATAGCTCATCTTTCTGTTCTATGCTCTGACTAAGCAAGAATATGAGTGAACTATATCTTAAATTTTTCACATTAATCTTGTTGGAATTATCTAATTAAGAGACCATTATTTATTACTAAAATAAAAATATAAAAATGCATATGGCTTGTGTATTTAAAGTAATAATTTGGGATATTTTTACTTAATGTCAAGAACATAAAAGTAGTTTGCCTTTTAAACATATGAAATCTCTTATTCTGATTGATCGTTATGACCCTCTTAACAAAGCAAGGCAAAAATATCCCTCAAATATTCGTGATTAAACTGTTGAACCGGAATTGGCTCACCTCCCAATGACTTCACAAGTATCTGCTTCAATTAATTTTGAGAAATAAAATAACCCAATCATTCTTTAGTTTTCTGATGCCTCTGCAAAATGTATCTGAAAAAAATATCAAAATAAATTGCTGCATAACAACATATAGTGTACCTTCAAATCAAGTTTATGTCTATCCCAATATCTGATGATACAGTAGTTATACCTGAACAAGAATATATTAGCTATTTAACAAAACTGTCTTCCTACCTAGTTTTTAAAGTGTTTCAAAGCTGCTTCATTTCAGTCAAATCTGCCCTATTTGTGCCTTTTGGGAATCACAGCAATAACACAATCACTAAGGGTTAAAAATTCTAGAGCTCAGGAATTATGCCGTTTAACCTCATTAGAAACTGGGGCCCAGAGAGGGGAAGTGACTTGGCCAAATTCACAGTTAACAGTAGTAAGGCTGAGAGACCCAGGTCTTGATATGAAATTGCGAATTATTGATGGAAATGTTTTTTCACATTAATTGTATGATTTGCTTCCTGTTGTATCTAGCACATAAAAAGCACATAACAATATATATAAAAACAAACAGCTCCGTTCCTCAAGGAAGATTTCACTCATAAAAAAGCTCTAGAGAAGCTGCTCCAAATAAAAATGCCAAGTTTACCTTAAATACATACTTTTACAATGTAAAATTTTCTGAAGGCTACACAGAAGTTTGAAAGTGGCTACCTCTGGTGAGTAGGAATGGGGCATCAGATATAGAGGGGTTAAAAAAAAATTTTTTTTAAGAACAATACAGATACTATTCAGCTTTAAATCTGTCTTGTTAAAATAAAAGAAGAAAAAAAAGTGGCCAGGTGTAAGGATACCCTCCACCATTAACAGATAAAGATTTACATTTCCAACCAGATACTGAGTGAGTGAGAGAGAGGGAAAACAAAAAAACCAAGCCCCGCTATTACTTACAGTTCGACAGATCATAGAGGTCTCAAAGTGTTTGGCACATAATCGATAATGTTTATTTAGTTGATCAGGTGTTTTATCTTCTAAATCTGCTCTCCTACAATTCTCCACCCACTTCTGGCATCTATAAATAAAACAAAAATACAATTATGGAATATGAGCTCAACGTTTAAATTTCAGCATTCAGTTTTAAGGCAATTATATACTATGGACAATGGATTCCTGCTCCCCTCTACCTGCAGAACATAACATCATTTGAAGAAGATGATTAATAACAAAATGAGAGCTGGAAGAAATCCTAGAAATCATTTAGTACATTCAATTACAGACAAGGTTAAGAAGTAATCTGCTCAGAGTCATGTACAAAATCAGCAGCAAAACCAGAACTTAAATCTGAGTCTTTTAACTCCCAGGACACCCTAGCAACAGAGAGGACTCCATCATCAATAGCACAAGTGAAAAGCTGCACAACCATGAGGCCAATGGCCTGACATTCCCCTCAGGATTTCAACTTAAACAAGTATATGAAACAACAGTGTCACTGTAGAAAATCAGTGAGTAGATGTTCTATAAATAACTAGAGTTTCTTATGGAAGCATGACAGCTGTATTCATTTGTATTATGAACATGATTATTACCTACAATGATACATACAGACTAGACTGCCAACTCCATAAATGCAGGGATTATGTCTACACAATCTAGTACACAGAAGGTTTTGAAGGTAGTAAACAAGACAAAGTCCATACCCTCTTGGTGCTTAAACATCTGCAGAAAAAATAATAATAATAATAATAATGCTTACTAAGCACTTACTATGAACCAAACATTGCTCTAAGTCCTTTCCATAGGGGGTAGTATTATTAGCCCCCTTGTGTAGATAAAGAAATGAAGACACAAAAATGTTAAGTAATTTCCTAAAGGTTATAAACTAGATCTTTCCTTCATTCCTCAAGTTTCTATTCTGCCATGAATAAACAGCGTCATAAATGTGAAAACATACTTTATAATTACATCATAGTACATTTTCATATGTCTTAACATTCCAACTCACCCCTCCACACACCCGGACACTTAATTCCCTCCACTCTCAATACGTAAAGCCATGGTGAAATGTGATTATCTAACCTAAACCAAAACCACACCTAAACTGCACAGCATTTCATCCGACCAAGAAGTATCACTGCCCACAGTAATGATGCCTAAGATGCTCATATTTTCATATTTTTATACAGCTGCACAATATAATTATAAACACTTCATGTTTCAACATCCAAATATTTAGTATAAAAACTGTCTCGCTACAAAATAACTTGCCATATTGCTACAGTTAACTTTGCTTTTTAATTCTTGAATCTCTGGAGAGCTTCACACAGAACACTACTGTCTGTAGGATCTCTGAACTATGCTGAAACAGCTTTCTGATACCAAGAGCACCCAGATTCAAACAGCGCAGACTGGGCAGAAAGCCCAATTAACTACATCTACGTCTCTCATATCAGATACCTAGAAATAAATCTAGTGAAAGATTTCCAAGGCCTCTAATATAAAAATATTTTAAATAAGTGGAGGGAGGGGCCAGCCCCGTGGCCGAGTGGTTAAGTTTGTGTGCTCTGCTTCTGCGGCCCAGGATCTCGCTGGTTTGGATCCCGGGTGAAGACATGGCACCACTTGTTAGGCCACGTTGAGGCGGCGTCCCACATGCCACAACTAGAAGGACCCATAACTAAAATACACAACTATGTACTGGAGGGATTTGGGGAGAAAAAGCAAAAAAAAAGAAAAAGAAGATTGGCAACAGTTGTTAGCTCAGGTGCCAATCTTTAAAAATAAGTAAATAAATAAATAAATGGAGGGATATTCATGGATTGGTACACTGACTTCTAAAGGTATCAATTCTCCCAAATTGATTTACTGATTCAACACAATCACAATCCCAGCAAGTTATTTTGTGCATGTCTGTGTGTGTGTATGTGTGTGTGTGTGAGAGAGAGACACAGAAAATAAATGACAAGATGATTCCAAAACTTTTTATACAGAAATTTAAAGGACCAAGAATAGTCAAGACAATCTTAAACTGAAAGATTTACATTACCAGATATTAAGATTTACTACAGCGCTTACTCAGACAATGTGGTCTTGGCACAGGGATAAAACAATGGAACAAAATGGAGAGCGATGGATACTTAAGACAAAGGTAGCAGTGCACAGCAGTGAACACAAATTTTTTTCAAATAGTGCTGAGTCAGTTGGAATGAATCTTGACCCCAACTTTCACACCATATACACAATAAACTCCAAGTGAACTGTAGATCTAAACATGAACAGCAAAACAATAAAGCCTCTAAAGGATAACATGGGAGACTACCTCCACTATCTCCGGCAGACAAAGATGTCTTAAAGAAGGCAACAGAAAACACAAATGCCAGAGGAAAAGATGAGTTAGTTAGGCTACTTTACACTTAGTAACCTTTCTTCATTAAAAGAAACCATTTAAGAGTGAAATGGCAACACACAAATGGAAGAAGGTATCTGCAATACATACACATATCCAAGATTGGACTCATAGCCAAAATGCATATGAAGAGCTTCTACAAATAAATCAGACAGCCCAGTACAAAAATGGGCAAGAGACTTGAACAGGCAATTCACAATAAAAAGGTTATCCAGACAGCCAATACATATGAAAAATAAATGCTCATTAAAAAAACCTCAATCTCATTAGTCATCAGGGAAATATTAATTAAAACCAAAACAAAATATTACCATTTACCCGAAAGTATGACTACCATGTAAAAGAGATAACACCAAATGTTGATGGAAGGTGAAACAGCTTTGCCCATCAACAGCAGAAAGGATAAACTGTGGTATACGTTTTTTTTTTTTTTTAAAGATTGGCACCTGAGCTAACATCTGTTGCCAATCTTTTTTTTTTTCCCTTCTTCTTCTCCCCAAAGCCCCCCAGTACATAGTTGTATATTCTAGTTGTGAGTGCCTCTGGTTCTGCTATGTGGGAGGCCACCTCAACATGGCCTTGATAAGTGGTGCCATGTCCGCGCCCAGGACCAGCAAAACCCTGGGCCACCAGAGTGGAGCACGCAAACTAAACCACTCGGCCAGGGGCCGGCCCCTGTGGTATACTACTACACATGGAACACTATTTGGCAATGGGAATGAACAAACTAGCTAGATCTCACAAATATATTGTAACACAAAATAAGCCAGGAGTACACACTATATGATTCCTTTCATATTAAGTCCAAGAATAGGCAAAACTCACCTATGGTGATTGTGCAGAAAAAGAGTTAACACGGCAGGCCCGAGACTGCTATCCTTAGAAAGCCTTGTTTCTAAGGTTGGCCTTTTGGCTAGTGTCTGGGAACTTGGCTGGTAAATAGTTCCCTACACTGACACAAAACTTTCCCTAACTGATAAGGTGGCTCACTGTGTCTGAACTGTTTGTGCATACCATCTGATTTATACTGAACACCTGCCTTCCTTCCGGGAGCCTGGAATATTAGTAAATGCTAGGCAGAGAGTGTCTATGTGACTAGACCCCAATAAAAACTCTGGGCACTAGGTCTCTAATGAGCTTCTCTGGGCAGAAATGTGGCACACATGTTACTGCATTTTCACTGCTGGGGAAAAGTGGGCTCTGTGGGACCCCTCACGGGAAAGAGAGAACATAAGGAAGCCTAAACACGGATGCCTCCATCTCTACCTGTGCCTTTTCTCCTCACGGTCCAGATGCCTGTTCTTACTGCATCACTGTAATAAACCTTAGCTGGGAGTCCGACGACATGCGGAGTCAGGTGAGTCCCTCCAGTGAAGCTCTGAATACGGAGGGTGGCCTTGGAGACCCACAACACAGTGATGACAGTCAGAGGAGTGGATACATTCAGGGGTAACAACTAGGACTGGGCACAAAGGAGGCTTCTCAGGTGCTGGTAATGCTAGACCTTGAACACTACCTGGGTATGTTCATTTTGTAAAAATTCATCAAGTTCTAGACTACCATTTTGCACTTTTCTCTACGTATATCATATATCAATAAAACTGCTTCCCTCACTCTTCCCCTTCTGCTCAATAATCAACTAATCTAACGTGTGTGAAGTCAGACAGTGGCTACCACTGGGGAGAGTGGGACAATGACTAAGAGGGCCACAGAGGAGAGGGAGTTTGGGATGTTAGTAATATTCTTTTTTTTTTTAAATCTGGGCAAAAGTTTCATGGACATGTCACTGAAAATGCTACAAGTCATATACACTTATGATTTGTGATCTTCTGTGTATATGTTTTACATCAGTAAAGTTATAAAAACTACATATGACCGCAATAAGTCTTTTAATATACACACTTATACGCTTACATAAGTATATACATACTTAAACAATTATCTCTCAAATTTTTCTTTTTTTACTGTCTCCCCTTTCCTAGCTCTCCCTGTCATTGTTCCGTGCCTCGTACTCCAGACTCTGCAGTCTTTTCCCTTAGCAGAGCGGGAACGACTCCCCAAATCCATCTACTTCCAAACTTGTCTTTTGCCTTTCTCTAACCCTTCTCCACACTGCCAAGTAAATGTTTTAAAAAGTCTATTTGAGACGTCTTTCTCTGCTTAAGACCCTTTCATGGCCTCTCATTACTCTTAGGGTAAGGAACCAACTCCTCACATGTCTTAGACCTCACACAATCTGGACCTTGTCTACCTTTCCATCTTTATATGGCACCACCCTTCCACTCTCTTTGCCCCTCACATGCCTTACTTCAGTTTCATGAACGCACTGCGATCACTTCTATCCTGGGGCTGGTTCCCATGCTGTTTATTCAGCCTTGTATCGTCCTCTTGTTGTTTTTCACTTCCTTTGCACAGGAAAGCCTATGCAAAGATCAGCCTTCATATCTTAGCTGAAATGTCATCTCTTGAGGGGAAACTTTTCCTGATGCAGATGTGTGTACATATATGCGCAGGAGTATGTATATACATACACACACCCCCAGGTACGGTAGGCTCCTCAACCTCTCTGTACATGGTCTCTCAACATCCTATATTTACCCTCCTATACTATTACCATCGGTATAATCATGTCCTAGGTTCTCCCACTTAAAAACCCCCTTTACCTTGATCCTCTACACAGCAAAACTAGCTCGAGTCCATTTTCACCGTACCCACTTTTTCCCACGTTCTCTCCTTAATCAATTCAAAGGAGGCTTCTCTTTTATTCCTTTCCCACTGAAACTGCTCAAGACTAATAATGACTTCCATCCCGCCAAATCCAATGGACACTTTCTACCCTCGTCTTAATCACCCTTTCAGTACTATTCAACCATCACTCACCACTCCTTTTTACATCTTGTTTTTAATTTTTTCTTTCAATGATCTCCTACTACTGCAGCATTTCCAAAAACACATTCCAAGGAATACTAGTCAAAGAATTGTTCCCTTTATTAAAAAAAGGCTTCATGGGCAAATAAGTTTGGGTAATACTACAAATTTTATCCTACTCTTGAGGTTTGAGATATTCTTGTGGGACCTTGAACAAGTCAGCTAACCTCGCTGTGCCTGCTTTGGTCATCTGAAACCAGGGACTATCTCAAAACTTACAGTGAGGGTTAAGTGAAATAATGTACATAAAACACATAGAATAGGGCCTAGCACACAGAATATGAAGTATTCTATAAGAAGTATTATTATTATAACTCACAGCACTGTTTGGAGGATTAAATGAAATGCTATTAAAGTACTTTAAGATATTTTACAGAAGCAATTCTCAAACTTCACAGTCTCAGGACCCTTTACACTCTTAAATTATTGAGGACCCAAAGAGCTTTTGTTTATGTGGCTTTTATCTATCAATATTTATCATTATAGAAATTAAAACTGAGAAAATTTTTTAATATTTATTAATTCACTAAAAATAGCAATCCCATTACATGTTAACATACATAACATTTTAAGGAGAAATAACTATATTTCCCCAAACAAACAAAAAACATTCAGTGAAAAGAATGACATTCTTTTCCATCTTTGCAAATCTCTTCACTGTCCAGCTTAAGAGAAGATAGTGGCTAGATCCTCACATCTACTTTTGCATTTAATCTGTTGCCATATGTTGTTTCAGTTGAAGTAGATGAATAAAATCTGGCCTCACAACTGACATGCAGTTAAAAAAGGTTATTAAAATATTCCTCCTCTTCCCACATAATTGTGGATGTTCTCATTTGATACTACACAAAAACTCCACAGGTGGTGCTTCCTTTAAGGATCTGTTGCAATGCAGAATCTGAAACCAGACCAATGAGCACTGTCATAGTGAAATCCATTAGTCTATCCTGCACTTTGAATACAGCTTTTACCCACGCTTGTCTTTGTACAATCATGAATGGGTCAATTTGGAAAACATTACTTCAGAAAGTTATGCAGACCATCTGAATGGTAACACACTTCATTACACAATATATTTAAAAGTCACATTTATCAATCTCACCATTGATCTCATCAGAAAAGTCTTTAAGTAATAGGGAGCTGTCAAGTTCAAGGTCATGCACATAAACTTTCCAAAATTCTAATTTTTGCTTAAATGCTTGAAAGTCAGTTGTTTTACTTGAAGTGGCAGGCTTATTTCATTTATTTCCAAGAAAATGTCTACCAAACACCTGCATCTGAATAATCATACTTAGGAAATTTTAGAAAATGCAATACACAACTTACCAGAGCAATGATGTTATTCTACAGTATGCAGCCCCTGAAAAATGATGTTATTCTACGTTATGCAGCCCCTGAAAAGCTCCACTGGATCCACTTTACTTAGATATACTGTAGGCAACTAGACTTTTGGTGGTGAACGCGAGGCAGTCTACAGAAGTCAAAATATAATGATGTACCCCCGAAATTTATATAACGTTATAAACCCATGTGACCTCAACAAATAAATAAAACTCCACCGCGTGCTCCTGAGAGAACGAGCCCGAAAAAGGCAAGTACCAACAGTGTTATTATGAAAATAGGTTTTACCTTGTGGCCTCCTTGAAAAGCTCTTGGGGACCCCTCACGAGTGCCTGGAAAACTACCACTTACCATTTTCCAAGCTAGAATACATCAGCTCTCAAACAACTTTGATTAACCTGCCAGAAGAACTTTGGAAGACCTCACCACCTCAGGGTGAGCTGGTACTCACTGCCTGAGGAGGGCGAAGAGTGCTTCAAAGCCCAGCTCCCTCCAGCAGGAGCTACTCACAGCTCTGCCTGTGCCTGCACCGCGTCTGGGCACGGGCTCCACTACGCACCGCACCGGCCCCAGCTTCCTGCCAAGCCACCCCAGGGCAATCAAGTTTCAGGCTATTTTTTACTTTAATTTTAGGTAATCTCTGACCTCCCTGCCACTGCCCTAAAGTGAGCTGATTTTATTATTTCATATTTTTTTTAAAAAGAAAAAGCACATTAATGCGACTTTTTCTAAACCAAAAGAGCTATAGAGTATGAAATTCCACCCTGCACCCTTTATTAATTACACTCTTGAATTTTAAATTACTTCTAAATAGCTGTCTCTAAAAGTGTGCATGGAATTTGCAAACACGATGAATGGGAAATGTACTATTTAATAACATTAAATACATTTAAAATTGTTAATGACGTTAACTTCTGAAGAGTAAATTGATAATGTCACATTTTATCAACCTTCCCTACAACCCATTTACAGGAAAAAAAACTAGTTATAACTAATAACCCTAAAAATACTGATATTAATTCAATAATCACCTCTGGAAACTACTTCTTTATGGTAATTAACTCTGGAAATGACGGAAAAGAAACTGTCAAATACAGCAGAATTTGAAATCCTATCATATGAGAAGACTGGATCTGGATTAAAAAGTTAAGACCTTAAAGACATTACGTTAAATAAGCCAAACATAAAAGGACAATTATTGTATGATTCAACTTAAATGAAGTACCTAGAACAGACTAATTCACGGAGACTGAAAGAAGATTAGAGGGGGGAGGGAGTTATTGCTTAATGGCTTTGCTTAAGGTAATAAAAAAGCTTTGGAAATAGATGGTGATGGTAGCACAATATTGTGAATGTAATTAATGTCACGGAACTATACTCTTCAAAATGGTTAACGGTAAATTTTGTTATATATATTTTACCAAAGTTTTAAAAATTAATAATGTAATATACCAAAAACCGTTGAACTGTACACTTTAAATGGGTGAATTGTATGGTATGTAAAATTATATCTCAATAAAGATGGTTAAAAAAAGAGTTAAGAAAAGTTTGTGATTTGGTCTTGAAATATTCCGAGGGTTCTTACATAGCAAAGGGCACAGCTTTGCTCAGTGACCCTGGGGACAAAACTAGGACCTCCGAAGCATAAATTACAGGGAGGCGTATTTCCACTCAACACAAGGAAGAAACAAACGCCAAAGCTGTCCAAAATCCTCAAGTTTCCCCTCACAAGGCCGAGAACCATCAGTGGAGGTGTTTCAGCAAAGGGCCAACTGTCAGGAACACACAGGACCCCTAAAGGGTCCATAAATACCTTGAGGGTGGAACGCAAAATTGTGAGTACATCTTTTCTCAAGTAAAGGTCCTTATGCTAGATTCTCAAAAGTGACAGTGACCCAAAAAAAGGTTAAAAAGCCATTACTATTGAGGGAATCCCAGTATTTCAAGGGATACTGCACTAGATCTAAAGACTCCTTCCAGATCTGAGACTGTAGGCCCTATACGCCATACTTCCCCTCAAGACTATAATGAAAAGCATATTCACTACATGTGGACACAAATGACCTGTGGTCCAGAACTGACTAGTGGTGCCCTCAATATGCACCACTATATAAGCATATAAGCAAAATTTACTCCCAAGAATGTCCTTGGGATTAAATTTGGGTAAAGACAATGCTGAATGAGGTAAGACCTAGTCAGATTAAGATGCTCCTCTTCTCTGCTCCCAGAGAACCTAAGAGCTGTTCCTTTCTCATCTCCCAGAAATTTAAACACAGGAACAGCCCAGCGCTCAATCCTTGGACCTACCCTGCTTTATTTACTCGGCATTACGGCTTTAAACGCCTTTAAGAACACCCGTACTTACAATCTCCAATCTAGAAGTCTCTAAACTCCGGACTTGTGTACCTTTTTACAGTTTAGCTCTTAAATATTTAGGTCATTGATCTAAATGTGGGCCATTCTGAGTTCATGTCTGGATATGGTATGGAAAAAGACATCTATTCTTGAACCTATCAGACCTCTCAAACCTCTCATGTCCCAAACCAAACTTTTAATATTCTTCCACCAAATCTGCTCCTCCTAGTCTTCCACAGCTCAGTAAATGCTCAGGCTAAACATCTTAGAGTCACCCTTGACTTCTCTTTTTTTCTTGCAATCTACATCTAAACCGTTAACAAATCCTGGTGGCTTCACCTTCAAAACCTATCTCAAATGCAACAACTTACCACCTGCTCCCCTACTAACCTGGATTATCACAAATGCCTTTAACCAGACTTCCTGCTCTCACCTTTGCTACCCTACAATCTATTTAACAAGCAGCCAGTAATCCTATTTAAAGTAGACGCCTCTCTGCTCCCAGCCCTTCCAGGACTCTGTATCCCACTCAGAAAAAACCCACAGCGCTTCCCATGGTCTGTGACCTCCTACACAATGTGCCCCTACCATAGCCACACACGCACTTTCTGGGCTCACCTTTTCCCTCTCCCTCCTTCCTTAAACCAGCTCTAGCAGACCAGGGACTTCTGGCTGTACTGCTGACAAGCACGCCCTGCCCTTGCATTGACTTTCCACCTCTGGCAATGCTCTTCCCCTAGACATCTCCATGGCTGGCCCCCTCACCTACGTCTGGTCTTTGCTCAAATTCACCGTCTTAGTGAGGCCTTCTCCATCCATCACCCTGTTTAAAGTAACAATTGTGCCTCCCCTGCCACTCCTCATTCCCCTACCGCAACATCTGCTCTTTCTGCATAGCACTCATCACCGTCTGCCTCACTGTATATTTACTTGTCTATTCCCCTCACTAGAAGGTAAACTCCAGAGAGAAGGGTCTTTGATTTGCTCATCTGTACACTCTCGGTGCTCAGAACAATGCTTTGCACACAGTAGCCCTTTAATAAACCTTTGCGGAACTAACAAACAAACAGCGTGCTATATCATTATCGCCAGCCTATCGATCTGTCTCCAGAATGGACTGTAGCTTTCTGCAGGCAGCGACACTGCCTCATTCACCTTTGAATTCCCGGCGCGTAACACTGCTCGACACATAGTAGGTACTGAGGCGAAATGAATGAATCAACGACAGGCCTACGAAATATCCTCAGCCTTTCCAACGCAGGCCCCACGCCACCACCCTCTAAACATAAGCCAGAGCGTGTGGGCTGCCTCAAGGAAGAGGTTTCAATAGCGATTGCCATGCCCGCACGCGTACCTCCCCCCACCGCGCCGTTATCCCCACAAGAACCGAGCGAGATAACGAGTAACGGTCAGAGTCAGAATCTGAACCAGGAACAAGTCCCAAGGAGGGAGTCGTTGTGACTTGAGATCAAAGAAGGTGGCCGGACTCCAAAAAGAAACCCCGTCCCGGGGGTGGAGGGAAGGAGAGGGAAGGGACTCGGTGACCACAATCAAAGAACCCGAGTCCCTCTTTTGACAGCTGAGGATACTGAGGCCCAGAGAGGACAGCGTCTCGCCCGAGGTCACACAGCACGCTAAACAGGGCGAGAACCAGCCCCCCCGCCCCGCTCCCGCCCGCGCGCCGCCCCACTCGCTCCTTCTTTCGGGTGGCGCCCTCCGCGCCGAGCCCCCGCGGCGCACGTGCTCCGAGATCCCCGGACGCCCGCCCGCCCGCCCCCGGGCTAGGGTCGACGGCCCCGGAGTCCGCGGCGCCGGCCGTGGGAGCGCGCCCCGCGGAGGTGGGCCCGGCGGCCCGCTCGGCGCGCCGCTCACCTGGCCGGGTCCCGCGGGAACCTGAAGAAGGCCAGGTCCGACTGAGTGCTCTTCCGCGTGCAGTTGGGGGCAGCGCAGAAGTTCGGCATCGTCGCCCGCCCGCCGGCCGGCCCAGCCCTCCCCTCCCCGCCTCCTCAGGGCAGCCCGCCCGCCCGTCGGGGCCGGGGAGGGGAGCCAGGCCGGCCGGCCGGCTCGGCAGGGCCGGCGCGCCGGGGGAGGGGCGGGCGGGCGAGGAGCCGCGAGGGGCAGGAGGGGCGCCGCGGTCCGAGGCCGGGCTGGGGACGCGGCTCCACAGTGCTGTGAGCGGCCGGGAGGATTTACCGCCGCCGCCGCCGCTGGTGCACCTCCCGCCCGCCCGGGACGCTGCCGCCTCCTTCCCACAATGCACCCCGGCGCCCGGGGGTGCCCTCTCTTCCCTCAGCCTTCCTCCCCCGCCCCCTCCTTTCCGCCGACTCCTCCGCAGGCGGGCACGCGCGAGGAAGCGCGCCGGCCAGGGCGTGGCGCGGCGGAGGCGGGGCCTGGCGCGGGCTGCCGCGCTGCGCCTGCGCACGGCCTCCCCCGCGATGGGAGGCAATTGCGCATGCGGGCGTGTGTCCCGGGACTCGGGAGCAGGCGAGCCCCGGGCCGCTCCGGTAGGTTGGGCGTGCGCGGGTTTCTGCGGCTCTGGGACGAGCTTGCACGTTACATCACCAGTGCATCTCTCCTTGCTTGGTTACGTTGCCACCACTTAGGCCTCCATGGCAGAAATCGCCGTAGACTCTTAAGGGCCTCGGAATCGGGACGACCTTGGTGACTGATTTGCACACTCCCGGCAGATCTGCGTGCAGGAGTTGGACGCAGACGTGGGTTGTAGGAGGTTCCATTTCCCCCAGCTTTGCAGCTACTGTGTGGCCGCGTTAGCGACTCAGAACGGTCATCCCCAGCCTCGACTGGAAGCCGAGGGGCGAAAACTCAAAAGCAATTACTCCTCTCTGGGGAGACTTCCAGAGGAGCAAGAATAGCGACATGGTTCCACCTGCAGCTCTCTAGAGATTGGTCCCTCTGTCTTCCCTTCACGGTGGTGGCCTTTTAACGTTCCTGTGTTAAGTGCCAAAATGAGCGACCGCTATCTAGAACAAAGGATTAGTATCAAATTTTGCGTGAAATTGAACAAGTCTGCAAGCGAGACCCACCATCTTTTAAAAGAAGCTTATGGGGATGAAGTCATGTCAAGGGCCAGAGTTTTTGACTGGCATAAAAGGTTTAAAGAAGGGCGGGAAGATGTTCGCGATGATGCCCGAAGTGGTCGTCCAGTCACCCACCGGACTGATGAAAATATCCAGAAGGTCAGGGACTTGGTTTGTTCAAACAGGCAGTTAACGGTGAGAATGATGGCTGAAGAGTTAAATTTAGATAAAGAAACCGTTAGACTCATTCTGAAAGAAAACCTGAATATGAGGAAAGTTTCTGCAAAAGTTATAGCGGATATTTTGAGGGATGAGCCTAAACCTCGAAAACTTGACTTTCGGTCTGATCTTTCAAAGGAAACTGGGAGAAATAGCTCATATACGAGGAAAAAGGTGACAAGTTCTGAAACATGGAGTCATCTCCAGTGCGAAGCTGGTGGGGAAATGCCTCTGCCTGTATCTCATCCCAAAATCCACTGCCCTACCAGCCAGCTTCTGCAGGCTTCATCTTCAACAAGCCTTCCCACCAGGGCAGCTCAGGATTGGTTCACGCCGTGGTGAAAGGAATGTGCGGTGGCTGACCCTGAGCTGGAGAGCCGCCTCCCCGTTATGCACCTTCATTTGCTGCTCATCTGTTTTCCGTCTTCTCTGCCACTCCTCCCTACATGTCATGGCCCTCCTAGGTACTCTTTGCTGGACTATTGGGTGATCTTCTTTGCTGTTCTCCACAACTTGGAAGAGCTTTTGGCTGTTGAGTTCTGGTACTTGCTTGTTCTTGATTTCTTTTGCTTAACAAGTTTGGATCTCTTCACTGCCCAGACCTTAGCTTGTTGTGGCTGTCCTGTTCCTGTGTTCTCAACATTCTGCCTCCGGGGATGGTACCAGAGCAAGGTGGGAACAGGACCTCCTGGAGTTTGTCTGTCTGTGCCCAGGGAGGCATACTCTGCTGGGAGGACCCCAAAAAAAGGCCTACTGTTCCAACCTGCTTCACAGTCAGGGCCTGAGGTATGGTACAGAAGGCAGTGGCATGCTGACCTAGTGAGCAGTGCTCAGGGCCACTCCAGCCCAAGTGACTCAGTGGGAGCCCCTCAGAACTCAAGGGTTGGACACCCATACTGATCTTCTCACAGACCTGACCCTCACGGAAGAACAGGGTTTGCTTCCCTTTAGTCCTGTGCTTTGCACTCTACCCCCTCCACCCCCATTTGGGTATCCCCTCTGCTGGAACAGAAGGATCTGGTCCTAGAAAATACCAACCAGGGGACTTAGGCCCAGGCTGTGATGTGTGAGGAGGAAGAGCAGGTGACACTCTAGACCTTGAATTAAGGGAGTGTGCTGCCTCCGTGCTGATTCTCAGACGGCAGCTTGTTTTTAGTAAGCAACGCCAACGTTGTCAGGTGATTTCTGAGCACCTGCAGTTTTTAAGAACACTGTTGGGCATTGACAGTGTGAGGTTATGAAGCGCGATCAACAAGATCACCCAGGGCTGGGCGGACTTCATGGATGAGGTGGTTCCTGAACTGGGTCCATAAGGAAGAATGAGACAAGGAGCTAGGAAGTTAGGGAAAGCGTCCCTGGCGGGTGGAACAGTATGAGGCCTCGAACCTGCAACAATAGGAAAATGATAGCATTCTTGGCTGAAATAGCAGAGTCTAAAGAGGAAGATAATGATGTGGCACAAGATGAACAATTTGGGATAATTTGCTTCCTGTCCTCTGCCCCCAACTCTACGCCAGTAGTTTATAAATTGCTTCCCCTGAGTCTGTGGATAGGTTTATAATAACACACTTATTTGATTATTGGATTTTCCCATCAAACCCTCAAAACAGTCTCTACAAGTTCAAACTCCTTCATCTCTTCCTTCCTCTGCCAGGATTTATGGAATGGAACTTTTCCCAAGTGGGTTCCAAATAATACCACATAGACTGGAAACATCTCAGAATGTCTAGTGGAGCTGTGGGGGTTCGGGGGGATGGTTAGTAACAGCATTTCGCAGGATTGGTCAATGTCTGTGTTTTACCCAGGGATTTTTACACAAAACAGCTCCTATTATTTAACTAGTAAGTTAGTATACAGGCTGAACACTTACTTATTCAACACAGTTATTTTTAATTCTGTTCTTTCATTGTCTCTATCCCCTTCAAAAAATTACGAGTTCCCCACTAATACCTGTCAGTTTTCAGGCATCCTGAAACCTAGACCTTATCCTACAAATAAAAGATAATTGTGCAAGATCATTCTTAAACCAGCAACAGCTTACAGACTTCTGCCTACTTAGTAATTTCTAGACATTATATTTCAGGACCATTATGTCTTCCTACATCAGAAGAGACCCTGGGTTCCCCACAGGCACTTGCCACCAGGGACACTGCACTTCTGGAACAAAGCTGTCATGACTGGCTATTGCAACTTTGTGTCTGAACCTCATATTAATCCCTGCTCAGGCGCAGAGGTAATTGTAGCCAAATTGTGTGCTCCTGGGCCCAAGCCAGGATCCCACAAAGTACCTATAGGTATTATCTCCAACCTGATTACAACACAGAGGTCCTGTGAGAATTTACTGCTAGATTTATTCCTGTTCTGAACAGGGCTGAAGTGACCCTTCCAGAGATGCTAGACCAAGACCATGCTGGAGCGTAGGGTACCAGAAGCTCTGTTGGCCCAGACAGGGTTTGGACACAGAGCAACCAGAAGCAGGTAATCAGGAGTGTGAATTCAAATTGTTCCAAGTAGCTATAATGAAAAGGATGTCATTTATTATCTTAGATCACGTCCCAAATGGAGGTCAGGTCAAACTTAACTACTTGAAGTCCTTGCCCATTTGCATGACTTCAAAGAAAATATTCAATAAGATAGTAAATGCTAAGATGCCTCATATTTGGGGGAAGTAAAATTACTGCCCTAACCCTTGTCCAGAGCAAACCATTCAACATGGCTGCTCAGCATCAGTAAACCCCAGGCTGGAATGTGATCTAGGCGTGTCTCCAGACAAGAGAGTTACATGACAGGGCCCTTATGTGCCCACCCACCAAATCCATTTTGTTGCTGATAGAAATTTGCCCTGGCCTGCACCTGCTCCCCAGGCCTCTTGAGCTCCTGATCCTATAGTCTCTGTGTTCTCCCCATCATCACGCACCAGGCTCTTGTCCTTGGCTTTTCTCAAACACCTCTCAGTTGATTATTTCTCCTTCAGTTTGCTCTCCCTTCTCTGCTTCCCTGGTGCTTCGTTTTCCGGTTCTGGACCCACCTCCCTCCAGCAGCTGCTTTTGGCCACTTTGGTGTGCTGATCTTGAATCACCCTTTTGGTCATGATTTCCACGAACTTGCAGCTCCTCTCCCCTCTGATTTTTGGCTGCCTCTTCCAGCTCCCCACTTCAGCCCTATAGTCTTGAGTAAGGAAATTGTCTGTGCCTGCCCTGGCCCCAGGTTGCCTTTCTGTCCTCAAGAAGCGGGGTGGGGTGACGTGGGGGATCGTCTTCCTGTTTTTGTTTTTTATAAGGTGCGTAGAAGGAAGAAAAAAGCTCCCTCCCACCCTTAGCCAGCAGGGGTTCCACTCCCCAGAGGCAACCAGTGTTAGTAGTTTCTTAAGGGGGCAGTTGGTTAGCTGTGGTGCTCAGGAGTCGTGAATGTTTTTCAGAGATGTAATATCCAAATCCCATTCTCCCAGTGACTGTGTCTTCCCTGGCAGGAGAAGCTCCAGCTAACCGTAGGAGAGGAAGCCTGGCTCTGTAAGACCAGAGGAGAGCTGGCCATCTCTAAACCTTGACCACAATTCTCTGGCTCAACACAATCAGTTAATGACAGTCTTTGGCTTTTTGGCTGATCTCCCTCTCTGTCCCCATTCTGGTTCCAAATCCACATGGAATGTTATATGCTAGAAGTCTAAAAGGAACAGACACCTTCCAGGGAGGATCGTCCCATCATTGGTTTTATCCAATTCTTCCACCCATCACCCCGCCCTACCTTATTCCACCTGTCCCACTGGTAATGAGCAAATACAGAAAGAAAATGTTCACCAATCTTTGATTTTGAAAAACATGTGGATAGTTTTGCAGTCTTCTGAATTCTGCCCCTGGCTCTGAATATTCATTGAAATATTGTTTGGGAAGAACATGTACCTGGGGCCTGCTTTCCAGAGCCTTCTTTTCAGATTCGCTTCTTAGAATTCACACTTGCCATTGGAGATGTCCCAGTAAGTCTGGATGCTGAATGACTTGAGGACATCTAGTAAGGGAGCAGGGTACTGTTGGGGAACCGTCTGTCACTGGATCACATAGACTGCCCAGCCAGCCTGCTGTTTGTAGACATCATTGCCAGCAAGTCTCACTAGGCTCCTTGGTATTGGGTTTCACCAGGGTCCCATGTGGCTCAATTAGTAAGAGGTTCCTTTGCTGCTGGAACTGCATATATAACCTGCGTTCTCTAATGGCTTCTTGGTTAGATCAGACCTCTCAGGTTCTACCAGGCTTTACATCCTATATAAGGTAACCCTTGTGTATTTATCTTCTCTGGTCTCTGCCTTATCAGATCCTTGCAAACACTGTCCCAGTTGCATCACCCTTCTCCCAGTATTAATATCCAGAAACAAAAACCTACAGTTGGAAACTTCAGTACCTCCAAGAACCCGCTTTCTGTAAAGGAACTGTCTTAGGATTTGTGGGCCATAGAGTCTCTGTTGTAACTATTCAACATTTTATTGTAAAGGCAAACATAGCTAATGTGGAAACAGATGAGCATGGCTGTGTCCTAATGAAACTTTATTTGTGGATACTGGAATTTGAATCTCATATAATTTTCACATGTCACAAAATATTTTGATTTTTTTTCCAACCACTTAAAAATGTAAAAAAGCATTCTTAGACTTCTTAGCCTGCACACCGTAGAAAAACAGATGTTGAGCCAGATTTGGCCCATGGACCATAGTTTTCTGACCCCTGGTCTAGTGTATATAAAATGACGGATGATTGACTGTTGAGCCAGCAGCATCTGACAATTGACTACATAGAAATTGTGCAATATTGAAGGGAATGTTTCTGGTGCCAGGAGAGTGAACTAAAGCCGAATGATTGATTATTTTACCTTGACCATATTCTGGTTCACAAAATGAGTTTTGTGCTGTCTTTGACTAAAAATGATATTAGACAAACTGCTACCTATATTATGTCCTTGTAATATCTCAAAAAACAATTTTGGCAATACTGCAAATGGTGCCAAGTTACAACTAGCAATAAAGGAATGAACTGAAGGTGGTTCCAAATTGCCTTGACCATGGGCAGCATTTGAAAAGTTTATGTTGTCACCTATGAAAGTGACCAAACTCACTGAGTTATATTTTCTTTACAAGCATGTAAAGAAAAAAAAAAAAAAAAAATATATATATATATATATATATATAATTTGCAAATTTTTCCAAGGGTATGTCCTTTTAGGTGTTTTTACTTGTTTTTCCCCTAAAGACAACTGTATTGTGTCACCTTTATTTAAATTGATTTTCCGAAGTTGGAATGGAATCTCCAGATTCAACAGACCTTTACAAGTGTGTTTAATCCAGCCAGTCATGTTTCCCTTGAATCCAGGAGTGACTAAATCCTACAGCTGCTGCAAAAATGCATCTAAAAGAAGATTCTGTGTTAATTCAACACATTTTTATTGAGTGGCTGTATGTGCCAGGCACTGTCCTGTGTGCCGGGGTACAGCAATGGACAAAACAGACATAGGCCTTCAATCTCACAGTCTGACATCTAATTATATTACTCTTTACTTTTGCAAAACTTCTGCTCCATGTGCTTACACTAACTCATTGTTAATGCCAACCTGGAAATAGGTCTGACCTTTGCCACAGGCCTCTGCGCTGTGGTCATAACGCCTCTCCAACTGCATTAATAATTTGAGGACTGTATGTTCCACTTAAATTTTATTATCCTTTAGATGGATCTGTATTGGTAGAGAAATACACTGGCAATGTTGGAAGTGTAAATTGGCAACAGCTTTCTGAAAAGCAATTTGGCAATATCTATCAGGAGCTTTAAAAATGTTTATGTCTTCTGAGCCTCAAATTCCACTTCTGGGAATCTATCCTAGAGAAATAGTCTAAAATATGAGCAGAATTTATGCTGAACAATCCAGAAGTCCAACAGTAGAAAATCGGTGAAGTAAGTTACAGTATGACTATGCAATAGACTGTGATGGAGTTGTCATAGTTAATGTTTGTGAAGAGTTAAAACAGCATAGCAAATGCTTATGATGTTAAGTGAAAAGAGTGATGTACAAAATTGTATATGTAAATCCAAAAATGTTTTTAAAATGATTAGAAAGGATATGCTAACTCTGGGTGGCTGGATTATGAGTGTTTTTTAAATTGTCCTGTTTCTTATCTTTTAAAGAATATTTTTCCAAAATATTATTACTTTTATTATCAGAGTAAAGCAAGAGCTCCAAAAGTTGGCAATGGAGAGAGTGAGGCCAAACCTGAGTTTGGTCAATGAACAATTAACTGGCTGGGTTGACACGGAGGCTGTGTGATAGATACTGTGTTGACAGCAGGAGTGGGACAGAAAGGAGAAGAGCCTCCCCCGAGGAGAAGGGCATGCGGTCAGAATCCCTACAAAAAATCAGAGTGGTATGAGAAGGCGCCACAAATGGCGTGCTCCTGTCGTGTAGTCCTAGGTAGGTAAAAGCTCAAGTGGATCAAGTGTATTCGGACAAACGGGAAACGCTATGAAATACTCTCCTAGGTAAAATTAACCTCATTTTTGCATTCTCTCATACAAAATGAATGTTCTCGAGATGAATTTTATTGCAGCTGATCCTTGAAGAATATTTGAGCCTTCCGTATAGTTTCTTAGGATAGGAATGGCTTCCCGTGTTGCACGTCTACCTCCCCCCATACTGGGACCCTCGGGCAACGCGGAGGCCCACGGGAGTCTTGGTATTCCGCACGGAGCATACCACACACTGATCGTTAGTCATCTTAATGTTGTAACTGATAAAACTCTAAGGATTACAGATGTTATTTTGTTGCTGTCCAGGATTACTATGCTCTTTCTTTATGTCTGAAGAGGAATCACGTTATGGGATTTTAAAGTGATAAAGGATGTAGATGTGTCTATCCATGGATAAAATTGTTGTTATGTTGGGAAAATGTGTCCTTCATTGTTGCTTTAGCAAAATGTTTGTCGTTACAGTGCCAAATATAGCTCCTTGGTAAAATTTCAGACTTCCAAATGAGCATGCGAGGTGAATACGTTTCCTAGGCACAGAGATTATAGGTGTGTCCAGCTGGAAGAGCTCCTCAAGACCGAAATCTAGGTCTGTGTCTCTTGGTCTCTAGAAAGAACAAGAGGGAGACTGGGGTGTGAGTTCTGGCTCCTTAACGAACCATGTGACTTTGGGCCGTTCGTTTGCACCCTCGGAGCACTTCAGTTTACTCACCTATACAAGGAAAATAACGTCACCTATCTTGTGGAGTTGTGTGTTTTGTTCATTCAGCAAATACTGATGGAGTGCTTATATGTATCTGACACTCTAGACACTGAGGATATAGCAATAAACAAGACAGTGTTCCTCCTCCTGGGTACATCGAAATGGGGGAGACAGACGAGAAATAAGATAAATGAGTAGAAATGTAGTATTTTAGAGAGTGATTATTAGCTGTGAGGCTTATATTAAATAATGTATGTGAGGTGTCCAGCACAAGACGTGGCCTGTAGTAAGGACTCAATAGATAGTCATTTTCTTTGCTTCTTTGGTCTTCCTAACAGCTCCTGAATTACCCTACAAAATGGCAGTAATTGGCAAAAGCCTGACCCATTGCCGTCTATCCCTTGCCGGCTAATAAAGGCAAAACCTGTTTTAGCTGAAGACAGAAGAATTCTTACAGTTGTGTTTTGTACTTCCTCTCTGGCGGATTAATCAAGGTGGTGCCTAAACTCTGTTGATAAATGGGCTTTTCTTCAGCCGCTTGGCAGAGGTCCTTGCCCGGGGCTGGATGGCAGGTGTTAGGTCCACAAGGACAAATGCATAGTGTCATTGCTGTTTAAGTAAAACAGACTAGGAGACTGTAATGGCTGTTTCTCTTGAAGAAAAGATGTGTGCCCTAGGTCCTATTCCAAACATTGGAGAACTGAGCAAAGTTTGCATTATTTATGGGAGACCAGGGCATTGACAAAAAGTCGGGAGAAGGAGGATTTAATGCTTGTGGTTTGTTTATATGGTAGTCCCCCCTTATCTGTGGTTTCACTTTGCGTGGTTTCAGTTACCTGTGGTCAACCATAGTCTGAAAATATTAAATGGAAAATTCCAGAAATAAACAATTCATAAGTCTTAAATTGTGGGATGTTCTGAGAAGCATGATGAAATCACACGCCATCCCACTCCATCCCGCCCAGGACATGAATCATCCCTTTGGCCAGTGTATCCACACTGTATACACTACCTGCCCCTTAACCCATTAGTTAGGAAAAAACATAGTATATATAGGGTTCAGTACTATCCCTGGTTTCAGGCATCCACTGGGGGTCTTGGAACGTATTCCCCATTGGTAAGGGGGCCTGTGGTATTTCTGCCTTTTGTAGAAAATTTGGCAAGTTCAGAAACGTTTAAAGGAGCAACCAAAAGCTCGCCCCTAGGGTTCAGGTATTTCACCAGACCCACCTGTGGCTCAACTTCCTCCTTCAAAAACATCTAGTGAACAGTCATTCACCAAATTCCTTCTTCAGGCCTGGACCTGTACTAGGCCCAGAAGGTACGGCCCTTGCCCTGAGGCAGTGTCCAGCCTTGTGGGATAGGGAAAGGGCCAGAGGTCGAGAGACAACTGAGAACAGGCTCCTATGTTAGACTGTCAATCTTTCCCAGAGGACAGTGCGAGGAACAAGCTTTAGTAAAGAATTTAGGGGGCTGGCCCCGTGGCCTAGTGGTTAAGTTTGGCATGCTCCACTTCAGTGGCCTGGGTTCGCAGGTTCAGATCTCAGGCATGGACCTACACCACTGTCAGCCATGCTGTGGCGATGACCCACATACAAAACAGGGGAAGATTTGCACAGATGTTAGCCCAGGGCTAATTTTCCTCAACCAAAAAAAGAGGAAAATTGGCAACAGATGTTAGCTCTGGGTAAATCTTCCTCAGGGGAAAAAAAAAAGAATTTGGAACAAAAAGTTGGAATCATGACACCTAGGGTGATTGTGGGAGTGAGAAAGTCGGGTATCAAGAGGCAGGGCACACAGATCAGTGGTAACTGGCCTGCTGGTTCTATGGTCCCTGGCTCCTCTTAGGAAGAAGGGCCCTGAGTCCTGTTCACAAGGATTCAAAGTGAAGTATTACCCCTCAGAAGAACTGGATGTTAGGCTGTGGGCCAGTACTCCCATACCTTGCTTTAAGAAGCTAATAAGTGAAAATTCAGAATTACAACCCAGATTAGATGAGGAAATTGGCTCAGGGAGGTTGAGTGACTTTTCTTGAATCACACATCTAATTGGTGGCAGAGCCAGGATAATAATGAAGGACCTTGAATTTCACTCAGTCCAGTAACTTTTTTCCCATTACTCCATTGGTAACAATTTCTTTTACTAAAAGGTACATTCTTAAGATATCTTTAAAATAGCAGTCAATTTTCCATTTGATAAATATGATTTACCAACAGTTGATTTACATGCAATTTTTTGGAAACATATTTATGTTGTAGAAGGTGATACAGAGGTTTTTCCAAGTCTCCTGGTGGCGTCCAGGCCCCCTGGTACTTCCAGAGGTGTGTATTCATAAGTACATGTGTATTCATAAGTACATGTTGGCATCCTGTCATTCATTGTTTCCAGATGTTCTTCCCAAGTAGTGTGTTATGTTTTGTGTTTTTAATATTTCTTATATACGTTTTTAAAATCTGGGCACATAAATCCTAATAAAATTCTCCACTATCTCCTCTCTGCTGTCTCCAATTTCCGGGTGTGTTTATATTTATGGCGCAGTATCTGAAGGCATGAACACTATCACATCATTAGGATTTAGATTCATAAACCATAGACTTGTGTCTCTAGATGCTCTGAAAATTCTTTACACTTCTCTTGTAAATGCCACTATACTGTGCCATGACATTTCCGTAGTAACATGTATTTCAAACAGGAAAACAGAGGAAGCCCAAAGAAAAGGGAAGTGGGTTTCAAATGCAAAAAAAAAAAATCATTAAAAATAGTAAATACATGAGATGGGGGTGGAGGGTAAATTCTAGTGTGATGTCCCCTGAGAACAGAATGTCCTGCAGGCCTGCCTTGGGGACCTGCAGTAACCACCACCCACCACGTGGTCCACTCTGGGAGTCACACTTTCTTTGACCCTCGCATCTAGTCAGGTCCGTGTCATTCCCCTCACATCTCTTAGTGTCACCTACTGCAACCAGACAGGGGCAGTCACCCACCTGTCACCTCACTGTCCTGACGTCCATCCTCTACACTGCTGCATATGTGCTATTTGGTATACAGTTTGCTGAAGACTAGAGGCTTTTTGACACGCTTTTTGAGCTTGCTCAAGTCACCCCCTCTGCCCAGAACCCCTCCGTGCTGCCATCCTACTCAGCTCTCAAGCCTCAGCCTTGCC
>NC_060280.1:30701533-30727184 GCF_021613505.1 Equus quagga
CCCGGTTAAGCAGCCGCCTCCAGTGTGCAGTGCACATTCTGATGTCAAGGAAACTATAACACTTAATTGTTTGCAGAATGTTTTTCCTCCCCTACCAACCGTGAACTCCTCAAAAGCCAACATCACATCTGATTATTCTCTGTATTCCCTGCATCCAGAATAAAGCTTGCCTGGAAGCCTTCAATAAATGTTTGATAGATAACTAAGAGACTTTTATGGTAATTGCTTTTTTTCCATTGTGACAAAATTCACATAACAAAATTCACCATTTTAAAGTGTACATTTCAGTGGCATTTAGTACGTTCACAGTGTTGTGCAACCATCACCACTATCTAGTTCCGTCACCACTATCTAGTTCCAGAACAGTTTCATCGCTCCAAAAGGAAAACTTGTATCCATTAAGCAGGCACTCCCCATTCCCCCTGTACCCCCAGTCCCTGGCAACCACTAATCAACTTTCTGCTCTATGAATTTGCCTATTCTGAAAATTTCATATAAATGGAATCATGCAGTATGTGGTCTCTTGTGTCTGGCTTCTTTCATTAGCCTAACGTTTTCGAGATTCATCCATATTGTAGCATGCATGAGTACTTCACTGGTTTTTGTGGCTGAATAATACTTGGTTGTTTGTTATACCATTTCGTTTATCCATTCATCCATTGATGGACATTTGAGTTGTTTCCACCTTTTGATTATTAATGAGTGGTGCTGCTCTGAACATGTATGTACGGGTTCTTGTTTGAACACCTGTTTTTAATTCTCTTGGGTATGTACCTAGGAATGGAATTGCTTGGTCGTATGGTAATCCTACGTTTAACTTACTGAGGAACAACCAGACTATTTTCCAGAGCGCTTGCACCATTTGAATTTTCCACTAGCAATGTATGAAGTGAAGGTTCCAATTTCTCCATGTTCTTGCCAACACATTATTTTCTCTCTTTCTTTTTTTCTTTATTATCCATCCTTGTGAGTGTGAAGTGGAATATCATTGTGGTTTTTATTTGCATTTCTCTAATGACTAATGATGTTGAGCATCTTTCCATGTGCTTTTTGGTTATGTGTATATCTTCTCTGGAGAAATGCCTATTCAAGACCTTTGCCCATATTTTATTTGGGTTGTTTGTCTTTTTGTTGAATTGTAAGAGTGTTTTATATATTCTGAATATTAGACTTATTAGATATACTATTTGCAAATATTTTCCGCCATTCTATGGTTTGTCTTTTTACTTCCTTGATAGTGTCCTTTGATGCACAAAAGTTTTTAATTTTGAGGAAGCCCAATTTATTTTTAATTTTTATTTTTTTGTGTGTGAGGAAGACTGGCCCTGAGCGCACATCTGCTGCCAATCTTCCTCTTTTTTGCTTGAGGAAGATTGTCCCTTAGCTAACATCTGTGCCAGTCTTCCTTTATTTTATATGTGGGTTGCCGCCACAGCATGGCTCGATGAGCGGTGTGTAAGTCTGTTCCTGGGATCTGAACCCACAAACCCCCGGCCACTGAAGCAGAGCACACAAACTTAATCACTACACCACCAGGCCAGCCCCCCAATTTATTTTTTTTGGTTGCTGGTGCTAAGAAACCATTGCCAAATCCAAAGTCATGAAGATTTATCCCTGTGTTTTCATCCAAGAGTTTTATAGTTTTAGGTCTTTGACCCATTTTGAGTTTGTTTTTGCATATGGTGTGAGGTAAGTGTCCAACATCATTTTTTTGCCTGTGGATATCCAGTTGCTCCTGCACCATTTATTGAAAAGACTGTTCTTCCCCCATTGTCACATTTGTCTTTGAAAGGTATTTTAAATTATAAGTTGACAATTCTTTTTTTCTTTCTGTACCTTAAAGGTTTTGCTCCACTGTCCTCTGGCTTGCATTGCTTCTGATGAAGAGTCTGCTGTAATTCTTATCTTTGTTCCTCTGTATGTCCTGTTTCCTCTCTTGCTGCTCTTAAGACTTTTTCTTTATTAGCGACTTTAGCAATTTGATTAAGACATGCCCTGGTTGAGGCTGGCCAGGTGGTGTAGTGGTTAACTTTGTGTGCTCTGCTTCGGCAGCTCAGGATTCGCAGGTTCAGATCCTGGGTGTGGACCTAGCACTACTCATCAAGGCACATTGTGGTGGCATTGCATATAAAATAGAGTAAGATTGGCACAGATGTTAGCTCAAGGCCAATCTTCCTCACCAAAAAAAAAAAAAAAAGATATGCTCTGGTGTAGTTTTCTTCATTTTTCTTGTGCTTGGGATTCATCGAGCTTCTTGGATTTCAGGACCTAAAGTACTCATCAATTTGGAAAGTTTATGGCCGTTTTTTCTTCAGATATTTTTCTGCCCCTGCCTTCTTTAGGGACTCCAATTACTTGTATATTAGACCACTTAAAGTTGTCCCACAGTGGCCGGCCCAGTGGCGCAGCGGTTAAGTGCGCACGTTCTGCTTCTGGCGGCCTGGGGCTCGCCAGTTTGTATCCCGGGTGCAGACATGGCACTGCTGGGCAAGCCCTGCTGTGGTAGGCGTCCCACATATAAAGTAGAGGAACATGGGCACGGATGTTAGCTCAGGGCCAGTCTTCCTCAGCAAAAAGGAGGATTGGCAGCAGTTAGCTCAGGGCTAATCTTCCTCAAAACAAAAAAGTTGTCCCATAGCTCACTGATGCTCTGCTCAATTTTTTCTGTCTTTTTTCCCCCTCTCTTTTGTGTCTTTTTATATAGTTTCTATTGCTGTGTCTCCAAATTCACTAATCCTTTCTTCTGAAATGTTTAATCTATTTTAATCCTATTGTGTGTACTTTTCTTCTCAAATATTGTGATTTCCATCTCAGGAAGTTTGACTTGGGTTTTCTAAATAGATTTTTTATTTTGGAATAATTTTAGATTAACAGAAAATTTGCAAAGAGAATACAGAGCATTCCCATATGCCCCTCATCCAGCTTTAGTTTCTCCTAACTTTATTATCTTACATTTCTGTGGTACACTTGTCAAAATTGAGATACCAACATTTGTAATTACTATTAACTAAACTCCACACTTTATTCAGATTTCAGCAGTTTTGCCATAAATGTCTTTTTTTTCCATTCCAAGGATCAGTTAAAGATATCACATTTCATTTAGTTATTATGTCTCCTTAATTTCTTCGGACCCATGACAGTTTCTCAGTCTTTTCTTGTTTTTCAGGACTTTGAAAGTTTTGAGGAGTACTAGTCATGTATTTTATACAATATCCCTTGATTTGAGTTCATCTGACATTTTTCTTGTGATTATACTGGGGTTATGGGTTTGAGGAAAGACTCACATGGAGGTAAAGTGTCTTTCTTATTACATCAAATTAGAGGGCACATGATATCATTGGTGATGTTAACCTTAGTCACTTGGTTAAGGTAGTTTTGCTAGATTTTCCTGCTGTGAAGTTACTATTTTTCCCTCTCCATACTCTGTCCTTTGGAAGTAAGTCACTAAGTTCAGGCCACACTCCAGGGGAGGGTAGTGATGAAGTTCCACCTCCCACAGAGGGGCAGTATCTGCATATACTATTTGGAGTTCTTCTGTATGGGATAGTTATCTTTTCTCCCCAGTTTATTTATTTATTCAATCATTTACTTATATCAGTTTGGACTCTTGTATATTTATTTAATATTTTGGATTATAATCCAGTACTATGTTATTTCTTTTGTTGAAGCTTTGGCCATTGAATGCTCTTTCAGGTTGGCTTCTGTGTCTGTTTGACATGCTCCCATCCTTTTGTTTTGTGAGCACTTCCTGACTTTCTAGTTCTATAGCATACTCCAGGACCATCTTGCATTTCCCTGTTCCAGATCTGCAATCAAACATTTCTCTAAAGAACTCTGGTCCTTTTATTGGAGAATGGTATTTAGAAACCAAGATATGAGTACTGAATGTGTTTGTTGCCACTGGGATTTAGATCTTTTTTATATCTTCTATGTCTTTACTAAAAAGCGTACTCTTTTTTCTAGCTTCTTGGTCACATTGAATATGTTTATACCTGTTTGAATGTCCTTATCTATCCATTCTACCTATCTTACTCAGTTTCAAGTGAGTGATATTTTTTCGTCATTCTGGGTCCTTTTGCATGGGTCCTTTGGCTTTTTGGAACTAGCTGTTGGCTATTACTTTTAAGCTTTGTTAGATGGGACCAGAACAATATTAGTCTAGGGTAATTTTGTCCCACTGTTGTGGCAAAGCCCACCTGATGCCTTGTGAAACATGCCTTGCCTCTGAATGTTGGGAACAGGAACTGGACCTGTGTGATCTCCGAGAATTGTCTCTTCTAATTCTTTTGGATGGTTCTTTCTCTGGCCTCAGGGAGTTTCCTCACCTGCATGCTGAAGACTTGGGGGGGAACCCTTAGCAGATAGCCAGAGCTTGCTTCTTGTGCAGCTCCCTTCTCTTTGGGGGTATTCGCTGTGAACTCTTGCCACTTTGTCCTCCCCAGACTCCTAACTCCATCCCCTCAACTCAGGGAAACTGCTGGGCTCCGTCTGTGTTTGCTCTCTCAGCCCCAGGGCCTAGAAAGCCTCTCAGGAGGTGAGCAGGGACGCTTGTAGGGCTTGCCTCATTTGTTTCCTATCTTTCAGGGATCACTGTCTTTAGTTGCCTGATATCCACTGTCTTAAAAAACTGTTGTTTCATATATTTTGTCCAGATTTGTAGCTGCTTCAAGTGGGAAGGAAAATCTAGGCCCTATTACTACATCTCGGCGGGAAGCAACAGTGTAAGCACAGGAAATTAATAGAACCAGCGGCTGTGATTAGCACACAGGCATGCATATCCTAAGACTTAAAGAGGTAATTCATATGGTGGTTAAGAGGATGGACTCTAGAACCAGACTGCCTCAGTTCAATTCTGGCTCTCCATCTCACTAACTGTATACCCTGGGCCAGTTACATAACCTTTCTGGGCCTCAATTTCCTTATCTTAAAATGGGGATCATGATGCTCCTATCTCATTGGAATGAGATGGGGTTTAAATGGATTAATGTAAAGCATTTGGAACAGTGCTTGGTTGAGAGCAAGCATTCCATAAATATTAGCTATTATTATTCTGTATACTTGTTTAAAGTGGTCAGCAAATTTGGCTGTGAGTTTCCTAGTGACCCTAGCAAAGTGGAAATATCCATTACAAGATTTAGTGTCCATAAAATATATACAAACTGGTTGTACAGGACAAGTACAGATTTCAGAATATTTCCTCACAAGATTCTTCATAAAGAGGATACTGTATGTGCCTGGAATAATATACCAGCCAGAGGAGTTTCCCAGGATTTTATCTTTACCATCCCTCCAGATAGCCAATAGCTTCACACTAGAGCTCAGTTCAGTAAAAGTGATTCTACTGTGACTGAAATATTGCAGTACCTTTGGTCTGGCTTAATCCAAAGATAAAATTTATAGCATCAAAATGAAACTACTGAACCACATGTCATTTGGGCAATTCTCCATAAATATAGGGGGGTCAATTAAAGGACAATTACAACCGTTCAGGCAAGAGGCAACCAAAGCCTGAGCCAAAGAACTAGCTGGAGAGTGAAAGCATGTTGGCTGGGAACCAATCCACTGTGCTACAAGAGTCCACAAGGCTTGGCGGCTGACTCTGTGTACGGCAACAGGGACGAGGAACTTTCAAGGCCTAGAAATGTAAGCACGGAAAGACGGAAAGCAAAAAGCTTGGTCGTTGTGTTGTTCAGATCTTCTGTAGCCTTAAAATATTCTGTCAGCTTACTCTATCAGCTATTGAGGGAGAGGTGTTAAAATCTCCCACTGTACGGATTTGTCTGTTTCTCCTTGTAATTCCATCTTACATATTTGGAGGCAGTGTTTCCAGTTGGAACAGAGATGTTCTGGGTCATTGTATCTTCCTGGTGAACTCTCTCTTTTATCATTAAAGCATATGGCTCTATCCCTAATAATGCTTCTTGCCTTAAAATCTATTATTATTGCATTATTTCACTTAGTATTTGCCTAGTATACTTTTCTCCATCCTTTTAACATTTCTGTGTCATTATCTTATGAATGTATTCTTGCAATCTACATACAGCTGGATTTTTAAAAATCTGATCTGAGAACCATTGTCTTTTCTTAAGCAGGTTTATATTTCTTATTGTTATGAAATATTGGGGACATTTTCCCCCATTGTTTTGTTTTGTTTGTTTGCCGTATGTTTTCTTTGCTTTATTCTCTTATCCTGCCGTCTTTTGATTTGGTTGTTTTCTTTACTCCCTTTTTATTCTCACTAGTGATTTGGAAGTTATACATTCTAATCCTGTTCTTTCCGTGGGTGTTCTTACATTATTAATGTGCAGACTTGACTGAACATCGGTGAGTTAATCACTATCTCTGGCTCATTGTGAAGATTTCAGGATCTTTAGAATGCTTTCTTTCTGACCTCCACCCACTTCTATCTTCCAAGTGATTTGGTTTTTAGTATTTTAGCTCCAACTTACTTTAACCACTCACCTCTCCATTAGATGTTTAAACAGCCAGTATTTATTTAGATTTACAAACCTGCATACCAATTTCTTTGCCTACCTTTCTTTAGTCCTTTTTTTAAATTGAAATATAAATCACAGCCAATAAAATTCACCCTTTTACAGTTCAATAGTTTTTAGTACATTCACGAATTTGTGCAACCATCACCACTATCTAATTTTAGAACATTTTCATCATCCCAAAGAGAAGTCCTATACCCATTGCCAGTCACTCCCCATTCCCTTCATCCCCAGTCCTTCGCAACAAATAATCTACTTTCTGTCTCTATGAATTTCCTATTCTGGACATTTCATATAAATGGAATCATATAATACGTGGCCTTTTGTATCTGGCTTCTTTCAATTAGCATAATGTTTCCAAGGTTCATCCATGGTGGGTCATGTATCAGTACTTCATTCCTTTTTATGCCTCAATAATATTCCATTGTATGGATAAATCACATTTTATTTATCTATTCATTAGTTGATGGACATTTGGGTAGTTTCCACCTTTTGGCAATTGTACATTAATGCTGCTATGAACATTCACCTACAAGTATTTTTGTGGACATATGTTTTCAGATCTCTTGGATTTATACCTAGGAGTGGAAACTATTATTTCTCGTATCCAGAGGTGTGCTGATAGCTGTTTAATAACTTGTTCTCATGTTGTAGGGGGTAAGGGGGGGGCTCTGATTTGTGGCATTTGTTGATCTGTGGGGTGTAAATACTCAAGTTGCCAAGGCGACATCACTGAAATAGAGAGATGGTAAGAGATGCGCGGTATCATAGCATTCTATGGTGGTTCTACCATTATGGATACAGGAGATAGCAATAACCTCAAGACAATAGATGATAGCGAAATTGTAGTGAAATAATTAAGGAGTGATGCATTGTGAGGATTTTTTACCTTTATTTTTAGACTAATTCATTTCATTGTAAGTTTATATAATTTAATTTGTAATAATGACTGTGTTTAACAGCCAGTTTTCAAAATTCCTGAAATTTTAACCATTGGTCCTCTGTGCTAATGTGAGCTGGCTCCAGCACCTCACTTGCCTGCCCCTCCTTGCATCTCACATCTTCTTTCTGGATTGGATTTTCTTCTTACTGAAGTATATCCATTAGGTTCTTTCAGCAAGAGTTCAGGTGAGGTAAACGCATTGTCTTTGCTTGTCTGAAAATGTCTGAAAATTTGGCTCTCATTTATGAATTTAACTGTGTCTAGAATTTCTGTTTTGAGATTTATTTTCTTTCCACACTCTGAAGATATTATCCTCCTGTCTTTTGGTTTCCATTGTTGCTGCTGAGAAGTCTGCCATCGTTGTAGTTAACATCCCTTTTGGTAATCCGTCCCTTTTCACTGAGGGCTTTTGTCTTTTTCCATTGCCTTGTAGTGTTGCAGTTTCATCAGGGTATGACTAGTTATGAAATGGTTGATTGACTGTCTTGATATGTTTCTTCAATTTCAGCAAATTATCAGCCTTTGTGATGGTTGATTTTATGTGTCAACTTGACAGAGCCATGGGGAGCCCAGATATTTGGTCAGACATTATCCTGGGTGTGTCTGTGAGGGTGTTTTTGGATGAGAGTAACAGCTAAACTGGTAGACTGAGTACAGCAGAATGTCCTCCCTAACGTGGGTGGGCCTCGTCCAATCAGGCCTGAATGGAACAAAAAGGCTGACCCTCCCACAAGTAAGAAGGGACTCCTCCTACAAGTGGCTGTTGGATTTGGGACATCTGTCTTTTCCTGCCTTCAGACTTAAACTGAAACATCAGCTCCCTTTTGGGTCTCAAGACTGCTGGCTTTTGGACTGGAACTTACACTATTAGCTTTCCTGGTTCTCAGGCCTTCAAACTCAGACTGGAACTGTATCATTAGGTCTCCTGGGTCTCCAGCTTGCCAAATGCAAATCTTGGGACTTGTCAGCTCCCATAATTGCATGAGCCAATTCCTTATAATAGGATTTTACATATCTGTAAATATATATATATGCACACGCACATACTTATATAGATATAGATATATACACACAGATACGTTGGTTCTGTTTCTCTGGAGAACCCTAATACAGCTATAACATTTTTAATAATGATTTTCCACCATTCCCTCTATTAAATCTTTCTGGAACTCCTATTAGACATATGCTTGACTTTCTCTTTTTATACATCATCTCTCTTAAATTCTTCTTTAGGTTTTCTATCTCTTTCTCGTTTTTACTCCATTTTGGGTGATGTCCTCAAGATATCTCTTCTAATTCCCTCTTCAGCTAATCTAATAGGTAGTTTAACTCATCCTTGGAGTTTTTTTTTTTTTTTTTTTTTTTTACTGAGGAAGATTCGCCCTGAGCTAACATCTGTTGCCAATCTTCTTATATTTCGTGTGTGGGTCTGGGTCACTGCCACAGCACAGCTGCTGACAAGCGGTGCAGGTCCACGCTAGGGAACTGAACCTGGGCTGCCAAAGCAGAGCACACCGAATTTAACCACTGGGCCACAGGGCTGGCCCCCTTCCTTGGAGTTTTTAATTTTCATGGCTATATTTTTCATTTCTGAAAGTTTTATATAGTTCTTTTTCAGATCTCCAAACTCTTTTCCCCTTGTATTATTCAGTTCTTTTCTTATGGCTTCTATTCCTTCTCTTATCTCTATTTTAATCATCCTAATTCAGAGTCTCTTTCAGATGGTTCTGTTTTTACCCTTCTTCTCTCTAGTTTGTTGTGTTTGTTGACTCTCTATTTTGGTCATTTCCTTCCTCATTTGGTTTGTTACTTTTTGTGAGCATCTTCATAGGGGATTTTTTTTTCTAGTGGATTCTGCAAGCCCAGGTTTCATAGCATCCCTACAGAGCTATTTTGAATTTGCTTCAGCCTAAACCTAGGAATTTTAATGGTCTGGACCTATTTTTGTGTTAACGTATCTCAGTAGGTGCCTGTACATAGAGGTAGAGTGAATTTAAACCCCATATGCATTTGGCGGATATTGGGGTTTCTATTTCCCATGAGTGCCATTTTTCCCCACCCAAGGCTTCTTCAGACATCAAGCTTCCTTGCAACTTCTCTAACCCTCGGGCACGGTGTTTCCAGTCTCCTTTTATGGAAGGGGGCAGAGCTTCCTACGTCAAGGCTTTATGCAGGGGGCTCGGTTCCAGCTCCCTCCCCTGGCTGGGACTGAAGCCCCATCTCCTTCTCCTTAGTGTGGAGTGGAACCCTAGCCTTCAGCTCTCAGGATCTGTAGCTAAGTGTGCAATCCCTGTGTGCTGCTAAGGCACATCATCTCTACCCAGTTCTGGTTTTGAGTTTTTCATTTCTGACATTTGGGGATTTCTCTTTATACTTTTCAAATTTGGCAATAAAAATACAACATTTCTGGAGTGATGTCAGCATCATGGCTGAGTGAGCTGTTCCCTTAGTCTTGCCCCACTAAGTTACAACCAAACGGACATTCCTTAACCAAGAGAGGATTTCCTACAAAGCACAATAGGATGTCTGAGAGATTCACACAGCCATACATCTGAAGATAGGGGTACTGGATCCCAGGAAGCAGTGGAAGGAGGTGAGACATCTCCTTCCTCTCCCCCACAGCAGTAATCTAGATTGCAGGTCCTCACACAGCAGCCAGCGTGTGGCTGTAAAAGGAGGCAGGGGAGCAGGCAGGCCTGCATGCAAATGCTTTCACTATCAGAGTGGCAGCCCAGCTCACAAGAATGCTCCACACTGAGTGGTGTGGCTCAGCCACCGCATGGATGCATCCACCAAGCACAGCAGCTCAGGCAAACCACCCGTGAATGCATAGCAGGCCCTGCACGTGTGCAAAATAAAGTGTGTCCCACCTCCTGCCTTGTGCTCCAGCTTAGCCAGACCCAGACAATGCAGCAGACCTGCACCAGAGTGCCTGTGCATACATGTGTGACCTGCCTAGTGGCTGCCACCAGTGGGCAAACACAGACTAGCCCTATTGGCACAACTCCCAGCAGACCTGGCAGGTTCAGAAAACACAGCTCCTGCCCCTCCCCCCCCCCAGTGGTGGCAAGTGGAATCTACAACTTGATACTACCACTATGCACTGGCAAAGGATCACTTCATCAAACACCATGAGGAACTACTTAACACTCCAGAGCAGGAGGAAAATGACAAGTCTCTAGAAATCAATCCTGAAGTCACAGAAATTTACAATCTAAAGGACAGAGAATTCAAAATAGTTGTCATAAAGAAACTCAATGAGTTACAAGAAAATTCAAAAGATAGTTCAATGAACTCAGGAGTAAAATTAATGAGCAGAAGGACTTCTTCACAAAAGAAATTGAAGCTCTTAAAAAAAAACTAAACAGGAATTCTGGAGATGCAGAATACAATGAATCAGATAAAAAAACAATCTAGAAACCTTAAAGAATAGAGCTGATTTTATGGAGGAGAGAGTTAATAGTTTAGAGGGCATAAATAAAGAAATACTTCAGGTGGAGGAGGAGAGAGAACTAAGACTAAACAAATGAAGAAATTCTTTGAGAAATATCCTACTCAATTAGGAAATGCAACATAAGGATTATAGGTATTCAAGAGGGAGAAGAGAAGGAGAAAGGAGCAGAGAGCTTGTTCAGATAACTAATAGCTGATAACTTCCCAAACCCAGGGAAAGAACTGGACTTACAAGTATATGAAGCCAATAGAACTCCTAATTACATCAATGCAAAAAATCCTTCTCCAAGGCATATAATAGTAAAACTGGCAAAAGTCAATGACAAGAAAAAATATTAAGGGCAGCAAGGCAGAAGAGAATAATCTACAAAGGAACCCCTATCAGGCTTTCAGCAGATTTCACAGCAGAAACCTTACAGGCTAGGAGAGATCGGAATGATATATTCAAAATACTGAAAGACAAAAACTTCCAGCAAAGAATATTCCATCCAGCAAAACTATCCTTCAGATACGATAGAGAAATAAAAACTGCCCCAGATAAACAAAAACTGAGAGAGTTCATTACCACTAGACCTCTCTTACAAGAAATGATCAAGGATGCCCTCATACCTGAAACAAAAAGGCAAAGTTTACAAATCCATGAGCAAGGAGATAAATAGACAGACAAAATCAAGAAGTTTCAGCTCTCTACCAGAATATGTCAGCAAACACTTAATTATAACATAAAAGATAAAGAGAAGGAAAGCATCAAGAATAACTATAAACACTTCATTTTAAGCAAAAACTCACAACACAAAACAGAATAATTTGTGACAACAATAACTTAAATGAGGAAGAGAAAAGGGATGGAACCTGCTTAAGCTAATGGAGATAAGAGACTATCAGAAAATGGACTATCTTATGTACAAGATCTTTTATAGAAACCTCATGGTAACCACTAAACAAAAATTCAGGCAGAGACCCAAATCATAAATAAAGAGAAAACTGAGAAAATCATCACAGAAAACCACCAAACTGAAATGGCAGTCTGAAATACAAGGGAAGAGAAACAAAGGAAATATAGAACAACCAGAAAATGAGATAAAATGGCAATATTAAGCCCTCATATATCAATTTCACTCTAAAAGTAAATGGATTGAATTCTTCAATCAAAAGACACAGAGTGGCTGGATGGATTAAAAAACAAGACCCAACAATATGCTGCCTCCAGGAAACACACCTCAGCTATAATGAAAAACACAGGCTTAGAGTGAAGGGTTGGAAGATGACACTCCAGGCAAATGGCAAGCAAAAGAAACCAGGTGTTGCCATACTTATATCAGACAAAGCAGACTTCAAGATAAAGAAGGCAGTGAGAGACAAAGAGGGGCACCATATAATGATAAAAGAGACATTCCACCAAGAGGACATAACACTTACGAATATATACACACCTAACACAACAGCACCAAAGGATATAAAACAACTATTAACAGACCTAAGGGGAGAAATTAACAGCAATTCAATAATAGTAGGGGACCTCAACACCCCACTTAATCAATGGATGGATCATCCAGACAGAAAGTCAACAAGGAAATAGTGGACTTAAATGAAAACCTGGACCAGATGGACTTAATAGATATATATAGACGACTCCATCCCAAAACAGCAAAATACACATTCTTCTCATGTGCACATGGAACATTCTCAAAGATAGACCATGTGTTGGGAAACAAGGCAAGCCTGAATAAATGTAAGAAGACTGAAATCTTATCAAGTATCTTTTCTGACCACAATGCTATGAAACTATGAATCAACTACAAGAAAAAAGCTGGGAAAGTCACAAATATGTGGAGACTAAACAACATAGTACTGAACAACTATTAGCTCAAGGAAGAAATCAAAGAAGAAATTGAAAAATACCTGGAGACAAGTGAAAATGAAAATACATCATACCAACTCTTATGGAATGCAGCAAAAGTGGTTCTAAGAGGGAAATTCGTGCAATACAGGCCTGCCTCAACAAACAAGAAAAATGTCAAATAAGTAATCTTAAACTACACCCAACAGAACTAGAAAAAACAAACAAACCCCAAACTCAGCATAAGGAGGGAAATAATAAAAACTAGAGCAGAAATAAATGAAATAGAGACTGAAAAACAGTAGAAAGGATAAATGAAACTAAGAGCTGGTTCTTGGAGAAGATAAACAAAATTGACAAACTCTTAGACAGACTCACTAAGGAAAAAAGAGAGGAGGCTCTGATAAAATTAAAAATGAAAGAGGAGAAATTGCAATGGATACCACAGAAATACAAAGGATTATAAGAGAATACTGTGAAAAACTATATGCCAACAAATTGAATAGCCTAGAAGAAATGGATAAATTCTTAGACTCATACAACCTCCCAAAACTGAATCAAGAAGAAATAGAGACTCTGAATAGACCAATCACAAGTAAAGAGATTGAAACAGTAATCAAAAACCTCCCAAAAAACAAAGGTCCAGGACCAGATGGCTTCTCTGGAGAATTCTACCAAATATTCAAAGAATATTTAATACCTATCCTTCTCAAACTATTCCAAAAAATTGAAGAAGCCAGAATACTTCCTAACTCATTCTATGAGGCTACCATCACCCTGATCCCAAAAGCAGACAAGGACAACACAAAGAAGGAAAGTTACAGGCCACTTTTGCTGATGAACATAGATGCAAAAATCCTCAACAAAATATTGGCAAACTGAATACAGTGATAAATTAAAAGGGTCATACACCATGATCAAATGGGATTTACACTAGGGACACAGGGATGGTTCAACATCCACAAATCAATCAATGTGATACACCACATTAACAAAATGAGGAATAAAAATCACATGATCATCTCAATAGATGCAGAGAAAGCATTTGACAAGATCCAACCTGCATTTATGATAAAAACTCTCAATAAAATGGGTATAGAGTAACTCAACATAATAAAGTCCATATATGACCAACCCATAGCTAACATCATACTCAATGGGGAAAAACTGAAAGTCATCCCTCTGACAACAGGAATAAGACAAGGGTGCCCACTCTCCCCACTCCTATTCAACATAGTACTGCAGATTTTGGCCAGAGCAATTAGGCAAGAAAAAGAAATAAAAGGAATCCAAATTAGAAAAGAAGAAGTAAAACTTTTGCTGTTTGTGGAGGGCATGATTCTATATATAGAAAACCCTAAATAATCCACCAGAAAACTATTAGAAATAATTAAAAACTACAGCAAAGTTTGAGGGTACAAAATGAACTTACAAAAATCAGTTGCATTTCGGGGCCAGCCCAGTGGCACAGCAGTTAAGTTCACATGTTCCACTTGGTGGCTGGGGTTCGCCGATTCAGATCCCAGGTGCAGACCGAAGCAGCACTTGGCAAGCCATGCTGTGGTAGGCGTCCTACATATAAGATAGAGGAAGATGGGCATGGATGGTAGCTCAGGGCCAATCTTCCTCAGCAAAAAGAGGAGGATTGGCGGCAGATGTTAGCTCAGGGCTAATCTTCCTCAAAAAAAAGAAAATTGGTTGCATTTTTATACATGATAATGAACTAGCAGAAAGAGTACTCAAGAATACAATCCCATTTGCAATCACAACAAAAAGAATAAAATATCTAGGAATAAATTTAACCAAGGGGGTGAAAGCCCTATGCACTGAAAACTATAAGGCATTATTGAAAGAAATAGAAGATGACATAGATAAATGGGAAAATAATCTATGCACATGGATTGGGAGAATAAACATAGTTAAAATGTCCATATTACCTAAAGCAATCTACAGATTCAGTGCAATCCCAACCAGAATCCCAATGACATTCTTCATGGAAATAGAACAAAGAATCCTAAAATTCATAGAGGGCAACAAAAGACCCCAAATAGCTAAAGCAGTCCTGAGAATAAAGAACAAAGCTGAAGGCCTCTTGGGGCCAGCCCCATGGCATAGCGGTTAAGTTCGGCGCACACCGTTTCGGCGGCCTGGGTTTGCGGGTTTGGATTGCAGGCACAGTCCTACACCACTTGTCAGCCACACTGTGGCAGCAACTCACATATAAAATAGAGGAAGATTGGCATGGATGTTAGCTCAGGGCTAATCTTCCTCAGGAAAAACAAAAAAGCTAGAGGCATCACAATCCCTGACTTCAAAATATACTACAAAGCTATAGTAATCAAGACAGCATGGCACTGGCACAGAAACAGACACACAGATCAATGGGACAGAACTGAAAGCCCAGAAATAAAATCACACATCTATGGACAGGTAGTCTTCAACAAGGGAGCCAAGAACATACAATGGAGACAGGAAACTTTCTTCAATCAATGATGTTGGGAGAATTGGACAGCCACATGCAAAGGAATGAAAATAGACCATTATCTTACACCATACGCCAAAATTAACTCAAAATGGATTAAAGACATTGTAAGACCTGAAACCATAAAAATCCTAGAAGAAAATATAGGCAATACACTCTGACATCGGTCTTAGCAGCATCTTTTCTAATACCATGTCTACTCAGGCAAGGGAAACAAAAGAAAAAGTAAACAAATGGGACTACATCAGACTAAAGAGCTTCTGCAAGGCAAAGGAAACCAAGAACAAAACAAAAAGACAAACCACCAACTGGGAGAAGGTATTTGCAAATCATCTATCTGACAAGGGGTTAATCTCCAAAATATATAAAGAACTCACACAACTGAACAACAACAACAACAAAAAAACCAATCAAAAAATAAGCAGAGGATATGAACAGACATTTTTCTAAAGAAGATACACAGATGACCAATAGGCACATGAAAATACGTTCAACATCACTAATTATTAGGGAAATGCAAATCAAAACTACACTAAGATATCACCTTACACCTGTTAGAATGGCTATAATTACCAAGACAAAATTAAACAACAAATGCTGGAGAGGGTGTGGAGAAAAGGGAACCCTCATACACTGTTGGTGGGAATGCAAACTGGTGCAGCCACTATGGAAAACAGTATGGAGATTTCTCAAAAAATTAAAAATAGAAATACCATATGACCCAGCTATGCCACTACTGGGTATTTATCCAAAGCACTTGAAATCAACAATTCAAAGAGACTTATGCACCCCTATGTTCCTTGCAGCATTATTCACAATAGCCAAGAAGTGGAAGCAACCCAAGTACCCAAAGACTGATGACTGGATAAAGATGTGGTATATATATACAATGGAATACAACTCAGCCATAAGAAAAGACAAAATCATCCCATTTTTAACAACATGGTTGGACTTTCAGGGTATTATGTTAAGCGAAATAAGCCAGACGTAGACAATCACATGATTTCAGTCATATGTAGAAGATAAACAAACACATGGATAAAAAGAACAGATTAGTGGTTACCAGAGGGGAAGGGCGTTGGGGGGTGGGCAAAAGGGGTAAAGGGGTACATATATGTGGTAACAGATAAGAATGAGACTATTGGTGGTGAGCACGATGCAGTCTATACAGAAACTGATAAATAATAATGTTTACCTGAAATTACACAGTTATAAATCATTATAACCTCAATAAAATAATTGAAAACGATATATATAACATTTCTATTATAGTTCATGTAGCATCTCTATGCATCTGTAACAGGGGATGGGATGGGAAACCCATCTATATTAGCATAGTTGGTCATGTTTCTGGAAGTTGCCAGAACAGGAACAATAATTCTATGAGGAAGACATTCATTGTCTCCATTTTATAGATAAACCAAAGCTCAGAATGGTTGTCTAAAAAAATTGCCAGAGCCACACAACTCTAAGTGGGGAAATAGGTTTTGTGTTCAGTCTGTTTGTCTACAAAATCCCATGCAGGACCTCTAGGCCCCTTACAAGTAGCTCTGTACCTCTGCCTTCTCTCCATTGTTAGCCTTTATGGACAATTCACCTCTGGCATTTTGCTGAAGCAAATACTGTGGAAGAGATTCCTCCTGCTTCCTACGTAAGGCTGTTTGGGAGAGAAGGGGAGAGAGTAGAAAGCATGCTGTGGAAGCTGGGCTCTCCGGAACCTAATAGCCACTGATAAGAGCATTTGGCTGGGAGGATGTGAAAGCCAACAGGCATTTCCACCACCATTCAGAAGCATCCCCAAGCTCACTTATGTGGTGGGCAGTGAAGGGGACATACCAAGAGTCCTGCACATTCTTTTTGGCTTGACTCTGGAAGAAGGAGGAAGCCCAGGCCAGGGCAAGACTTACCTGTAAGTTCTGCTGGCTTTGGGGGATATCTCAGCAGAGACTGGGTTACTCTGAGGCTTTCACTTCACTCCTTAGCCTGGGAGCACCTCTTACCCTGTGCATCTTGCACAGGTCCTGGCAGTGAGTAGGCACCCTGCAGAGGTGTCATGGATCAGTCGGGATCAGTTCAGGTCTAACTGGGAGAAAAGAAGACACTTCAAGTATTTACAGTAGAGGGACCTTAAGTAGGTGGACTGGTTACACAGGTTGATGGGATAAGGGACAAAGAGGCATCACAGAGTTTAGCAAGAGCAGGAAACTGTCGCCACCGATAAGGCAAAGGGGCAGAGGTGGGGCACAGTGTCACCAGGACCCAGGAGCCAAGTGATCAGAAGCTTGAACCCTAGCAGGTCTGTCAGTGGGAACTGGAGTCATGGAGGACATGTAGCCAGAGATGCCTCCTGGGGCAGATAGGGAGGGGAAGAAACACTGGCTTCTGCCTTCCCCCATCTCCTGTAGTACCTTCCACCTACCCCCGTCTCCCGCTGGTGCCTTCCACCTACCCCCATCTTCTGCTAGTACCTTCCTTTGGCCAAACTCAACTGGAAGTCAGATGTCTTGGAGCCTGGATTCACAGGTGAATGGATCAATTTTCCTGTGTTGCAGAGCAGAGCAGGAGAGGGCTGGGGGATGGGTCTGGGAAAAACAGGCCCAGGACCAGCCTGGAAGGAAGGAAGAAAAGAAGGAAAGGAGAGAAGACAAGCCTATATGTAACATATAAGCTTTCTAAAATACTTCTTATATATCCTTTTGTAATTTAAATCAGTCTTTAGGATAAAAAGTTGCCTTCCTTGCAGAATTGAGAGGATCAAATGACAAAATGGATGTGAAAATCTTTTGAAAATTGCCGAGTGATGCATAAATATGAGGTAACCATCATTAATCTCCTTAGTCCTTTAGAGGGGGTATTTTATGTGAATATGAGTGTAAATAGAAACCTTTTATTGAGCATCGATTATGTGTGACTTTTTAAAGAAGTTAATAAACAATCTTTCTATAATTTTGGTGTGTGTGTGTGTGAGGAAGATTGGCCCTGAGCTAACATCTGTTGCCAATCTTAATTTTTCTTTTTCTCCCCAAAGCCCCAGTACATAGATGTATATCCTAGTTGTAAGTCCTTCCAGTTCTTCTATGTGGGATGCCACCACAGCATGGCTTGATGAGTGGTGTGTAGGTCTGTGCCGAGGATCTGAACTGGCGAACCCTGGGCCACTGAAGCAGAGCATGCAAACTTAACCACTCAGCCATGGGGCCAGCCCCCTGTGTGACATTTTTTATGTGCATGTGTACTGGAATATTTTTAGCTGCAAGTATTAACTAACAGTGACTTAAACAAACAGGTAGCTATTTTCTGACATAACAAGAATTCCAGGGGTGCTCCTTTGGCCTTTCCATCTTAATACAAGATGGCTGCAACGCCCAGCCTTCACCTCCAAGTTCAAGGCAGGAAGGGGTGGGGGTGGGAGGACAGTTCAGACTCAGCTGTCCTATTTCATCAGAAAAGCAAAAGCCCTCCCAATAATTCCCAGCAGCATTCTACTAAATGTCATTGGCCAGAACTGGGCCATCACCCCTAGCTACAAGGAAGTTGTGGTGGGAGGTAGCAAGGGAGAGATGGCTTCTGGGTGGCCAGCCAACAGGGTCTGCCACATGCATGTAAAGCGCAGTACTTGGCATACAGGAAGAGCTCAGTATGTGTCAGCTATTTTGTGTGCCTCTGTGTGTGTGTGTGTTGTGTGTCTGTGTGTGGTTATATGTATTCTCCACTACTCCAAACAATCCTGTGAAGTCGTTTCCTCTACAAATGAGGCCTAACACCCAGCTGGTAAAAAGCAGAGCCAGGTGTCAGACCCGGTTCTTTCTGACTGCAGTCCAAGGGACTTTTCCATTGCCATGCTATGCCCCACCCTCCCCTAAACTGGCCCTCTAAGGTCTTGGAGTCACATCAGGCCCCGGTGGGCTTGATGAAGAGAGAAGGTAGGAAGAGAGTAGCTCTGAAATAAGTTGAGGCCTGCCCCTGGGGCTCGACGCGGCGTAAACATGACGTCATGAGAAGAGGTTCCATAATTACACGTGCTAGACTCGTGCCTCCACCTGAGCGTAGCCACTTTGAAATGGTCACTCTGGGAGGCTCGGCACTAGTTCTGATGCTGCTGCTACTGCCCAGAACTCCCGTGGGACTCCCCTTTACAAGTCACCAAAAGACCTCAATCTCATTACTGTAAAATGACACCTCATGTCGGACCCCAAACCCAGCTGCAGCTCCTCATCTCATTTACCATGAGTTCCAAATGGCTTTTGACTGTTGCCAAAAGTGAAAAATCCTTCCCCAAAGACAGAATTGTACTGCAATTTAGATGTGAAAGAATGGGTTGTCTGACCTGCAGGCAATTTTCAGATCAGAATTATAGAAATGTGTAAAGCAGTAGAAGCCCTGTTCAGATAAATATGCCCTTCCGGGTTGATATCTTGGAAAAAGACAATGGTAAGTTTGCTTGTATAATTTCTGCTGTGTTTAAAAAACATTACTTGCTTTGAGGGGCACTGTGAAAAGCACACTGGACTTGGTAAAGATACCAATAGGATAATCCATAATTCAGGCCAGGGCCTGTGTGAGGGGCACCCTCGTGCACTGGGGGAATTGTAAATTGGCCCCTCAGAGCAATTTGGCAGTGAGCATCAAGAACCTTTGAAGAGTTTAAACCAGTTGACCTAGAAATTCCATTTCTAGGAATCTTTCTTAGCGAAATAGTCAAAGATGCGGACAAAGATTTACGGATACAGCTATTCATTTTATCTGTAAAAAGAAGTAACTCAAATGTCCCACAATAGGGAAATCATCAGGGAAATTGTGTATGCTCATTAAATGAAATAATGCAGCCATTTAAAATGATGTTTTTGAAGAATTGTCAGTGATGTTCGAATGTTCATGGTAGAATAGATGATAAAACCACATGCATTATATAGTCCCACTTTTGCTTTCTATATGTTAAAAAAAAAGGCTCAAGACATACTCAAAATTTTACCAGTGTTTTTATCTAGGTGATAAAACTATAGGTGATTTTCAATTATGCTTTTATATATACAATTTTTGATCATTGTAACTATAAATATTACTTTTATATTTAGAAAAATATATATAATGAAAATTATTTTTTAAGAAAGAAAGAAATGTGTTTTACTGGAAGAGATGAGATCTGCCTGGAAGGAGCTGATGGTTTAATGGAGGAAATGAGACACGTATACAAACAAATTAATTACAAGGTAATGAGGGCTATAGTGGAGGTTTTGCAAAGTGTGGAGGGAAGGATTAGCTCTGCCTGGGAGAGTTGAAGGTTGGTGAAAAGAGGTAACATTTGTGCAGGGTCTTGAAGGATGAATAGGAGTTCTCTAGGGCTTTGTAAATTGTTAAGCACTATGTAAGTGCAAGTTAGTTACTGTCAAAGCTAACCTCATATAAAGCTCTCTTTCTTGTCTCTTTCCCATGCTCCCTGAAGCCCAGGATCCCTGAGACAGGAAGCAGCGGCAGTTAAACAGTCACACATCAGTGCTCCAGCAAGTGAACTGGGGTGCATCCAACTGAGGAGCTGATCCAGGACCAGAGGACATAAAATGATGTGGGAGCAGGGCCAGGAAGGGGCTGGTCGGTAAACAATTCCCCCTTTTTTGCCACTCTGTGGAAAGACTGGCTGTGCTTGGGGCCTCCACCCTCAGTGATGGGGCCATCTCCACCTGGGGCATGGTAAAAACTGAGAACGAGCATCACACATCAGTCCATCATTTACATTGGCAGGAAATGGTTTGTCAGAGGTCCTTACAGCCTCCAGACAGGGTGGAGTGGAAAGGAAGGGAGTGAGCGAGGGGGCCAGGAAGCATGGCAAGAGCTGATGTGTTTGGGAGAAATCCTTAGAAGCTCAGCGTTGATAGAGATTTAAAAGTTATCTGACTTAATCCTTCTGATGCCCTCCCCAACATCCCCATCACATTGTCATCCTTCTCTGCCTTCAGGTGCAGCTCAATTCCTCCGGCCTGTGCTTCAGGCACTCCTCGTGGTTCAATTTTATGAGAAAAAACTTCAATGCCCGCTGTACACCGGGCACTGTGCTTATAAGTCCTTGATTGCAGTATTCCTTCCTGTGCCTCCTGTTGTTTATTTATTTACTCATGTAACAAACAGATTTTGAGTGCCTACGCCATGCCAGGCGGTGTTCTAGATGTTGTCATAGTGTGGAGAAAAAGCCAGCCCAGGACCCATGTTCCTGTGGACCTGTCATTCTAGCAGGGGAGACATACAAAAAACAAAGGAACAAGTAAGAAAACATCAGGTTATTAATGTCAAGGAGTCAGCTGTGGGAAAATCAGGGGAAGACCTTTCCATATAAAGAGAGCAGATTCCAAGATCCCAGGGGATAACCTCTGCTTGCTCTAGGAACAAAAGGAAGGAAACTCTGGCATTGAGCATGGAATCCCCTTTCTTGCTTTACCTGCAAACGAAAACCTCATCTTTTAGGACCTGGCTCGAGCATCACCTCCTCAGGCAAATCTCTCCTGATTTCCCCAGATAGAGGGGACCACTGTCTCCTTTCCCGCCCATGGACTATGAGTAGACTTCTGAGGCACACCTGTAACAGTCTGCCATTCTTACCATACTCTAGCATTGCCGCTCCCTCTTGCTAACTAAATCCCTGGGCACAGATCCAGGCACAGGGGCTGCGATCAGTAAACATCTGTTCCTTGAATATATGAACTCTCCCATAGCACTCTATCAGAACCTCCCTGGTGAAGCTTATTCAGAATTAGCAACCATTTACTCATGAGTGGCAGGCCCTATGCTGGGTCCTTTCACCTCTGCTGATTCTTATAAGCCTCCCCACCGCCATGTGCAAGTATTACTATCCTATTCTGTAGTTAAAACTCAGAGAATCAAAGTGACTTCCAAGGTGGCTTAGGAATAAGAATCAGAGCTAAGATCTGAACCCAAGTCCTCTTGATGCCAAATCCCAATGCTTCATCTTCTGTGTGGTGCCTCCCTTCACCCATTAGTTAATCTGTGGATCTGTCCCCTCTTTTCCCCTAGATAGCTATTTCCCTGAGGGAAGGGTCTGCACTTGACTCCATCTGTATTCCCAACACCGCCAGAAAAGTGCTTTGTATATGTACACACTCAATACACGGGTCTTAAATCTCCAACGGGGGGAAAAGAAAGAATGAATGGAGAACGAATGCTTCACCCGAAATGAATGAGCCTCTGATATCAGCTCATAGAAACGGGGTCTGAGCGAGAGACGTTTCTGAGGGGAGGGGCCTTCCCAGCTACCCCCGCGCCCATCTGGGGGAAGCTGAATGTGCCGTCTCTGGGCTACAGCACTCATTTCTTAGAAATCACACCTTTTGCTCAGTTGTACATCTCAGCAGGCAGGCAGGGGCACCGAGGGGAACATGCATGCCTTCCAATGAGTTGGGAAAATGAGGTTAGGTTTCGATTCAGATAGTTATTTGTGTTTTCTAGGTCTGCACGGTCGATAAATTTTCAACGAGCGGTGATTCTGTTCCTCATCTTTCATTGCTTTATGGGACTTCAGGGAATGAAAGCATAACATCCTGCTTTCCCATAAGTTCTCTGGCCGCTATCCTGGCACCAATTAAAGACATGTCTATGCAATTAATCAAAACCAATTTGGAAGCGCTCTGGCGCTCCTCCTCTGATGTGCTGCCTGCTCCACATACAGTAGTTCCTCAGCTGCAGCGATGGAGCCAGGCACATAGGAGCTTTTGATGAACTGGCTGTGCCTGCCCCGAGTGTTAACTATGTCATCTGACATGACTAATGAGGCTCCCAACTTGATCCGCGTGAGCGGAGCAGCCCTGCTGTCTGGAGGAGGCTCTGTTTCCGCAGCCAGCCTGGGAAGAGGTTGCAACGTGCGGGGTACACACTCCATCATGTCAGCTGGAATCCTGGAGGCCTCTAGTGTTGGAGCTGGGAGATGTCCATGAGGAGGGTGATGGCAACTGTGGGCCAGGCTCTGTGCTGGACGCTGGTGGGAATGTGACCCAATTTAAACTTCTGGCTCAGCCTTCTCTCTTTACAGAAATGGAGACCAAGACCCAACAAAAGTGTAGGGGTTGCCAAAGACCTGAGGTTTGGGGAGAGAAATAAAGGAGAAGGCATGGTGCCTACCCCTGAGGAGCCAAACCCCTGGAGGAGCAGGTAAACGTGCAGGAGGTAATAACTGGGGCCTGAGGTGGGCGCACCTTATCAAGGGTTAAATGATGGGCTTCCTGCCTCCTGCACCCCTGTCAGTGTTGTCCTTTGTTGTGGGGATTCTTTTAGTCCAGTTCCCAGATCTCTCTCAGAGGAAGTTGTTCCACGGGTAGTTGTAGATTTGTTGTGTCCATGGGAGGGGATGAGTTCAGAGTCCTCCCATGCCACCGTCTTCCCAGAGTTGGGCTTCCTTCCTTCATTCTGCAAAGGTTTATCAAGAAGAGGAGATCCCGTGTCCTTGCCACCTCTGCAGTCCCAGGAGCATGGGGTTTGCAGTCAACAGATCTGGGTTCGAGTCATCCCAGTTCTACTTTGAGGTGATGTAATCTTGAGCAAATCACTTCATTTTTCTGAGCCTTGGTTTCCTGGGCTGTAACATTGGGACAAGCCAAATACTGCCCACCCAGCCTACTTCCTAGAGTCCCCGTGAGACCCGGCAGAGTTAAGGGTGTGAGAGTGTAAGTAAAAGTCTCTGCACATGTTAGTTATTACTCATATTATTACGCCTCTAAGGACCTCTGGCTGAAATCTCTGGGCTATGGATCCACAGATAGCTTTAATTCTGTTCCTCTTCTTGTCCCTTTCAAAATGCACAGGAGAGAAATGGATATAAAATCAGTTGGTCATCTGCCTACAGTCTCAACAGCTTTCCCAGAGAGTCCATGATGCAGAAAGAAGAAGAACTCAGCCATTGTACTCTAATGTCATTCCACACATTGATTGAGCACCTACCATATGCCAAACATCGGCCATACTGTGTGGGGAATCAGAGCTGGGTAAAATGTGTTCCTTGGCCACCTTGAGACACTCACTATTTAGTAGGAGAAACAGACGTGGACATAAATAACTATAACATACTGCAGAAAAATACAATTGCCACAGGAAAGATACAAATCAAGTGCTGTGGGAGCCAGAGGAGGGAATGATTCATTCCCCAAAAGGAAATTGGGAAAAGTTTCATCAAGGAAATGTTGTTAAAGGATGGGCAGAGTGAGGCTTTGTTGGGAAGCATGAGAAAGGGCACTCCAGACTGAGGGAACAGCATGGGCAAATGCATGGAATCCTGAAAGGAATGGTGATCTAGAGAACAGAATAAAATCAAATGAGATGTGGGGTGTTAGCATGAACAAAAGAAACATTGCTGGGCCCCAGCTCTGAAACCCAGGCATGAATACTGCTGTTTCACTGTTCTCTTTGCTGGCTGAGGTCACCTTGGCCTCTGTCCCTTAATCACAGAAAATCCTGTACTGGCCCTTCCTCCAGCAAGGCCAAACTCAAGCCGCAGGCAGGAGAGCCAACAATGAAAATGAATAGGGAACCTCAACGACCATCAGATGCAAAGGGGCCTGGGCTGGGAAGGACTGGTCACAGCTACACCTCCCCAGCCCAGGTTAGAGCTTCACATGGATGTAGCAATGACACCAACATCTGAAGCATGATGGCAAAGACCCAAAGCCTCTTGGCATGGGTCACACACTACAGTTCTCTCCTTCCCTCCTTTGTCTAGAAGCAGCCAACTTCTTCTTTATGAGTGCTGCCATCAGAATGGCTTTGGAAGGCCAGGAGCTGCAGCTGGACTCAAGGCATGGCCATGGGCCCACCCCAGGGACTCGTATTTTCTCAGTCTCTCCATTTTTCATTGTAAATTGTTTTTTTATTGTGCAAATAATACAGTGATAAGAATGGAAACCCCAAAAATAAGAGAAAGAGGAAAAAGCACTCACTCATACATTATCTGTTTCCATTTCTCCTTCCTGCTGTGGACTGTGAGCATAATTTTGGGGGAGCTTTTATCACTGATAGAGTTACATAGTCTTATTGCTCAGCATTATATCACACAGCTTTTTCCACTTCACTACTTACTGCCAACCCCTGGTGTCCACACAGGCTTGGCCCTGTTTCCCCAAGACCAGAGAAAGATGCCAGGGCCATGTAAAAGGGACATCCTATGGATAACTTGGCCGTCATTGACAATTGGCATCATGGTACACAGGAAAAGCACTGACTGCTCTGCCATCATGTAGACTTGGGTTGAAATCTCAACTCCTCTACTTTGAAGCTAGATGGCCCTGGGCAGATCACTTTGTCTTTTTGAGGCTCAGGTCCTTGTCTGTAAAATAAGGATGGTATTAGTATCACCCTCATGGGATTACTGTGAGGACGAAATGAGATGCTAAAATGGAAACGCCCAATAAATGGAAGCTCCCCTTCCCATGGCCTTGCTGGGGTTG